>NC_068439.1:23429382-23486882 GCF_023373465.1 Oncorhynchus keta
TACATGTATTCTTACAAGGCATGACAGAATATCTCGGATCACTGAGAAAAAGTCACCCCCACATCATCTTCTGGATGTAAGTGGGTCTTTGGTTGCCAGATTTGAAAGTATTGGGTCGCCAAGCGTTTAATCAATCTGACGGTTAATCAAATCAAAGTGGGGTGAAATAGGGAGGTCTGCTTCCTTTTTGTCGTTGCTTTTTTAGAACACAGGGACATGTGGTTGGATTTATGCATCTTCCTTTCCTTGTCTCCTTTCTTATATTACTGTCACCTGTCAGGTCCTTTCAAAGCAATGCTGCCACTGGGCACAGAGGTCAATTAAACGTCTATTCCACGTTGGTTCAACGTTATTTCGTTGAAATGACATGGAAACAGCGTTGATTCAACCAGTTTGTGCCAATTGGGTTTTTTACAGAAGAGAGACAAGGGAAAGAACTTAGTATATAGACACAGAAGGAACTATTTCAGCATAATATAGACACAGTGGAGAGAATCGACATACACATGTGGATCTTAATTTGAGCCAGTTTGCTACAGCAGGAAATGTGAATTATTAAAAGCCTTTTTAAACCTCAAATACACTGAAGGTTTTACATTTCCTGCATTGCAGGAGAGTTCTCCTGCAACAGAGTGATCAAACGAAGATCCTACATCTGTATGAACTATCAACTGTCAACAGCATTAGTGGGTGGATCTTCAGCCAACAGTCATAATTGCAATGCAATGTGTTCAGAGAGAATGTAACCTTCAGAGAATAATATCAGAGAAATAAAATAATCAACATCAAACCTCAGGAATTACACTTCCTCTTTCAAAAGTGTTATATGGATTTAATATAGTTTTTCCCCTCTTCCTCCCATAGCAATTGGAATTTCTGTTAAAGATATGAGTCGAAAGCGAATGTGGGATATGGGTTAGGAGTTGGATATTGCATTTGAAAAGGAATTGGATATGGAAGAGTGGGAAAACTGGCATGGAACCCAGCTCTGGCAAAAAAAGCTGAGTTGGTTAAACAGCATTTCCAAGAGAGATATGGCTGATCTGCTTCATCCCATCAGCAACATCCTTCCCCCTAATGTGGCCTGCTGCATGTAAAATGCAAAATAAGCTTTCAAATGTCGGTTCGATTGTAAAAAGATAAGTTCTGTTTTTAAACATCACTCCATGTGTCGAGCCAACGCATGAGATTTTGAGAAATATTGACATGGGAGTCAACATGACGTTTAATTTAGTACTGCGCTAGGTCACAGTGCTACACCTCTGTTCATAGTCTAACCCAGTATAAATGTATTGGAAATACATATCCCTCAACACATTTTAGCTTTCCCGCTTAGCTTTCAGGAACCATTTACGGGCTTGAGTTTGTCTCCTCTCCTCACTGTAGCTTACCTTCTCATGGAGAATTATTATCCACTTTTCTCTTCAAGGTATCAAAAGCTCTCTGCCTGAAGCGGGGGGAGTCAAGGAGGGAGGGAGGGAAGGGAAGAGAGAAAAAATGTCTCGCCAAAGCTGAAAGAGAGAAGCCTGTTTATCCCTTTTAGAATCTGTATGAGGAAGCAAAACGCAGATAGAGGCTTCAGGGGGGTCGGATGTATGTCCTATTACTCCTCTGTAATTCTGTCCAGCACTGTCTCTGACCCCAGCCAAAAGGAACCTGGGGTAGAACGATGCTGAGGCTGCTACTGAGCTGTAATTGGGTTGAGACCATATTCAACTTTTAACTTGGACCAAAGTACATCTCTAGATTTTAATGTTATGAGATCAGCAGTAATAGTGGATTTCTTCTTAGTGCATATGTTACAATAGTCCTTTTTGTTAAGTGTCATGGCAGATTTAACAATGACAGTGCTTGAGAGTTGAGAGCATTTCAGGGCATTTCAACAGAGAAGACATGTAAAACCTTTGGAGAACCTCGAAATCAACCGATAAATAAAATCGTTTTTCTCCTCGTTTCAACAAGACATTGTCCTCAGACACATTATTTAGTGTGAACTGTAATGTCAACGAAAGTAATCTCAGCCAGTAAGCGTGGCTTCTGTTCTCATTTAACCCCTCAACTAATGTATTCAACACAGGGAATACGAAATGTAAAAGGCGTCACATTTCCCATAACCAAAGTAGGTCTTTAAGGTTAAGGCTTAACTGTAGGTGACGGCAGCCTTATTTGCTCCCGGTTCCTCAAGGAGACGCATCAATTGAAAAGGCAAGCAGGCAAAGCACGCAGGCATGTGGTAAGGGGCGATGGGACATAATGCTTCTCCCAAGCCTCTCTATGTGCTATTTCTTTCCACGAATTTAAGCAAACAGAGAACATATTAACTCTCGCCCCAGGGGCTCTATAGAGGGCTCTTCAGTTTATATTACTGTAGAATCCAGTCTTTGTTGAGGACATCTAACCATAGCCAAGTTTTCCTCAACTCCACGATGTACATCACATCAATGGAGTTGAGTGGAGACAACTGTAGGCAGACTGAACCTCTGACTGCATTGATTCGCTGTCAGTCGATACTTGTAAAAATGTAAATTCTTAAACCCTTACCGTGTACCTATGTTTGTCCTCTGTAGCTGCATGCCTTTCTTTGTTTGCTGAATTCAATATGTTTTGATAAAACTTTCATCAAATACAACCACCGTCTGTTTCCTCGTATTGACTGAGAGCGACTCGATGGAGTCGGAGGAACACTCCGCCCACAGTTGTCGCAACTCAACTCCAATGAGATCTACATATTGTGGAAAACCAGCAAACCTAACCCGTAACTCTCTGTGACCTTCTCCCCCCTATGTCCCCTCCCTCCGTGTCTCCTCGTCACCCCCCACCCCATCCCATCTCTACACCCACAGTGAATGATCTCTCTCTCTCTCTCTACTGCATCGTACTGTCAAGAGGGAATTACTATGTGTTATTTACAATGAACAGAACTATCATTTACCCTGTGCTTATTTATTCCATTTTCACATTTACTCCCACACCATACGTCTGTACTATACATTATAGACAGGCACACACATGTAGAATACACACACACACACACATCCGTCCCCCACACACGTGTGCATTGCCAATTCGCCCTGCGACTGCAAGTCATGTGTTTTTGTCTCTCTATAGTTCAGAGAACCGCTGAAAAGTCCATGCTCTGAGCAGAGGGAAGTCAAAAAGACAACTTGTTGTCATCGTATCATTATTGGTGTACAGGGACTGGGAACTGGCATTAGAACAGTACTTAGCAGCAATGTGAAATATTATAATTATGATACTGATGATACTGCATTAATGAACAATAATTACAATCATAATTAGGGCTCTGAGACAAGACGTTGTTTTCAATCCCTTTACTACAAGCCTCTGGTTCGTCTTCAGTTTGTGTATATGTGTGTGTGTGTGTGTGTGTGTGTGTGTGTGTGTGTGTGTGTGTGTGTGTGTGTGTGTGTGTGTGTGTGTGTGTGTGTGTGTGTGTGTGTGTGTGTGTGTGTGTGTGTGTGTGTGTGTGTGTGTGTGTGTGTGTGTGTGTGTGTGTGTGTGTGTGTGTGTGTGCAGTTTAAGAACTGGGTGATGAATAAGATGTCATGAAACAACCTGAAACTAATTGGGGGAAAGGAAACTAATTATGATCACCAGTTGGTGGAAGCCACTTTATTAATTATTCAAATTATGGAATCAGAGGGGAAGCAGCAGGGAATCTTCAAATATAATACAACCAGTCAAAATGTGTGACGATGATAAATGGAGAGGTTTAAAAAGAACCCTAGTGGAATGTAGACCTAATGTCTGCACTGCTGTTATGATTATAGGTGATACTGGTGCACTGGTGGTTCAGTGGTAGACTGATGTGGTCCTCTGTAGCTCAGTTGGTAGTGCATGATGCTTGCAACGTCAGGATAGTAGGTTTGATTCCCAGGACCACTCATATGTAAAAAATGAATGCACGCATGACTGTAAGTCAAGCTAATTGGCACATGTTGGTGCAAGTGTTTGTTTCAGGAATTGGCCATGAGCTCTTGAATAGAATGTGGCTTGCGTGTTATGGATCACCATTGTAGAAAATGTAAGAACCTTCTCCTCAGCTTCCATTGATATACCTCTATCATCATTGAAAATAAGAATTTGTTCTTAACTGACTTGCCTGGTTAAATAAAGGTTTAAAAAATCAATGAGCTCACATTAGATTGAATGTCTCTCTTGGTCTGCTTAGTTGGCTGTGTCGCTCATTGACCAACTCTTAACGCATACACTAAGTGTGCTCTTTCCATGACATAGACTGACAAGATGAAAACAGATGAACACGCGTTGTAGTTGTATTTAGTTTCACCAAAGAAAACAAGTGATAGACAACAATAAAGATGAAAACAAATAAAGAGAACTGGTGTGCAGGTGTGGTTGGAAGCCTGGAGCCATAGTCAGCATTGGGGTCAAACTGTAGAACCCAGTTCCTACATTTGAATATAAAAATGGATTTGATCAAACAAAACTATGCTACATTTTATCTCTGGGACCCTGGGATGACAAATCAGTGCCAGATTACTGAATGTAATTACATGATTTACCT
Organism: Oncorhynchus keta; assembly: GCF_023373465.1. Lineage (NCBI taxonomy): Eukaryota > Metazoa > Chordata > Actinopteri > Salmoniformes > Salmonidae > Oncorhynchus > Oncorhynchus keta. Next base: position 23,433,929 of record NC_068439.1, read on the forward strand.
TCAGAGGTGAATGTATCAAATCAGTTGCCGTGATAAAAGTTTTTTTTTGTGCACTATTCTCAAACAATAGCATGGTATTGTTTTTCTCTAATAGCTACTGTAAATTGGTCACTGCAGTTAGATTAACAAGAATTTAAGCTTTCTGCCCATATAAGACATGTCTATGTCCCAGAATTGGCTGTTGTTTACAACATCATTCTTGTCACATTATCGCATATTGAGCAACAACCATCCTGGTTTAGGGACACCGATCCCATGGAGGTTAAAGATGGATTTTTGAGACAAATGAGACATGGATTGTGTATGTGTGCCATTCAGAGGGTGAATGGGCAAGATAAACAATTTAAGTGCCTTTGAACGGGATAGTAGGTGCCAGGTGCACCAGTTTGAGTGTGTCAAGAACTGCAAAAAACCCACTTCTGGGTTTTTCTCACTTTCGACATCTTGAAGAGTCCATGCCCGACAGATTGAGGCTGTTCTGAGGGCAAAAGGGGTGCAACTCAATATTAGGGAGGTGTTCCTCAGGTTTCATACACTCAGTCTACATTACATTACATACTAATTGTATAGAATCCAGCATGGGTTGATCTAAACATGCTGATGCTATATTATGGCCTATGTCTGCATCCCAAATGCCACCCTATTATCTTATTTAGTGTACTACTACCATAGGGCTCTGGTCAAAAGTAGTGCACCTGATATGGAATAGGGCAGCCTATATATCTGCTCTATTAGCCCACAGTTTGGGTATGCTACATCAAGATGTGATGCTTATTACAAGGCAAGGATAATGCTCATTTGCGAACTGAAACAGATATAACGTAGCTGAGAAATAGCAACAAACTGCGTCCAGTCAATAATGTTTTATGTAGATTTAACAGTGGGATAATGTACAGGAGAAGACAAAAAACGACTGGATAATTGTGCATGCAAATCCAAACATATATTACTTTACTTCCTGCATTGATAATAGTTATGCTACTTGTTTTTCTAGGTTATGTCATTGAACATGTGCGGTAGCCTACAAAACTCCCTGTTGGTTGTACAAGGAGACGATATGTATTCAAGACACTGAGGTAATCAGTTCTCAGGTGGAACGAAGAGAGAGAGAAGCTCATCACTGTGGCAGGAAGAAACAAAGAAGCACAACTAAAAAGGAGTCTGGCCTCAGGCTACCATATCTAAGGGTTGAAATAAAAATCCAACAAGAACCTCTCTCCCTCCATGTGTTCATGTCTTGCCCTTACTCCACAAAAGAGAACCCTCCCAGAGGATTGTGTTTAAGCATCGTCTCCGCTCATGCAATGCCTCCTTTAGAGTAATCCACAAATTCTCCCCTACGTTTTGGGACGTTTTACTGCACTAGAAAGTAATGAAATGCAAAGCAGCTTGACATTGGCTTTTTGCGTGTTTCTACAAATGTCAAACAATCTATTTGTAAAGAAGAAATTATTAAGGAAAATTGAACAATGGTGCGTCTCTTGTGTGTGTGTGTGAGTGTGAGTGTGTGTTAGAGTGACTGTGCATGTGTCTGGGTATGTATGCACGCACGTGTGTGTGGGGTGTGCGGGCGTATTTGCGTGCATGCATGTGTGTGTGTGTTTGCCTGTGTGTGCATGCCTGCATTACTGAAATTGTTTCCCACAAGAGCCATTTTGGTGTCATTACTGTTTAGTTGCTTTCCCAACTGTGAACATTGAACTTACTACGTTTATATTTCAGAGACATTAGGACTTGATTCAAGCATATCCGCTTTAGCCAACATCCACATATGTGTTGCTTTGACAGTGTCAGAGGTGGAACTGTGTTAGAGCAGTCATATCTAAAAGTGGCTCTCGGCATTGTACTTCAAGTGGACATGACCTTTGGCTGCACGGAGTTACATGAAACAAAGATCCCATGCATCCTTGTGTACAAGTTGGAACATCGGAATGTGAGATATAACCTACATCTACATTAGGGTGATAGAAACCCTCATTATTTGGTTTAATGATTTTAAAGTTGAGCGTCATCATTTCTATATAGCCTACACTTTCTCGTGGAATTTACAAACTTCAGAAGTCCTTTTAAACCTCACTACAACCTCACTACAAAAAGTTTAACATTACCTCCATTGCAGGAAAGTTCTACTGTATTCAGTTCTGAATCGCTAAACAATGGTAAAAACCTTGCTAGAACATCCTTCTAAAACAGCAGGCCAGATTTTAACTGGCCCTCAGTTATCATAAAATAATTAAATAATCACTTCTTCAGAAACTAGACCACACAACTTGTAGACCACGCAACTTGTAGACCACGCAACTTGTTGACCACGCAACTTGTTGACCACGCAACTTGTTGACCACACAACTTGTAGACCACGCAACTTGTAGACCACGCAACTTGTTGACCACGCAACTTTTAAAGGCAATGTTATCGGGTTTGTAAAGATCGTATTGAAAGTAAAAGCTGCCTATGACGGCTCAATTAAAAATTACCTTTAAATGTGATGAATGAATCTACAGCAACAAGGTGATAATGTCTGGAGTCCATTTTGCTTGTTTTTGCAAAGTTTTTAAATTGTGTAGAAATATAGCAAATGAGCTTCAGTTTTATAAAAAATACATGAAGGGGTTTGTCACTTTGCCATACCCTAGGTTTAGCTGACATGACGATCCTGCCTATTTTCCAAGGAAAAGTGAAAAAGTAAATTGACAGAACATGAGCAGGCCTGGACGTCATCAAGACAGTACGTAATAGTACATGTCCAAGCAGGTAATAATACTCATTTCAGAAACCGACCCGTGGAACACTATTCCTAATCTCGTTATAGCTTGTCAGAGGTCTTAGGTGCTAGAAGTGATATGTCTTGTTTGAATGGGGTCTATATCAATGTTTCCCAACTCCAATCCTCCAAGTAACCCCAACAGCACACATTGTTGTTGTAGCCCTAGACAAGCACACCTGATTCAACTTGTCGACTAATCATCAGGCCCTCAATGAGTTGAATCAGGTGAGTCTGTCCGGGGCTACAACAAAAACATGTGCTGTTGGAGGTTCTGGAGGACTGGAGTTGGAAAACACTGGTCTAGAGCAATTGATCTGCTGTCTCTGAGTGCTTAGGCTTACCGACTACCCTGGGGGCAGCTAGATCCATGGACGTCACAAAACTTCCACCGCCTGAGGGAGAAAAGACTGCAGCCTTTGGTCAATTATTTAGTGTTCACATTAGACAGCTAGGAGGGGTGGAGAGTGGGGTGGACAGAGCTGAGCCCACACCATGGGCAGGCAGAGTCTATGTCCCAAATGGCACCCCATTCTCTATACAGTGTCCTACCTTTGACCAAAGCCTATGGGCCCTAGTTCCTGGTCAAAAGTAGTGCATTATATAGGGAATAGGGCTTGCCATTTGGGTCATCTGCTGTACATCCAAGGTGTCTGGTTGACGTCTGTGTCTCTAAGGAGGATGCAACTCTTCACAATCATTCTTGATTGTGATGACATTGTTTCTTGGAAAGGATGATGCATTCTGTTTCAAGATTTGTGACATTGGTCATTGTTGTTGTTAAGAAATGACAAAAGTTGAAATCTGAGAGAAGTTCATAATAATTAACTTGATTTAGTAAATTCCTAATTCATATTAATTTGAGCCATGCAAATCTGATAGACTGAATCCAAATATAACATTTCCCAGACCAGTTTAAATGTTTTGGGGCTGGTAACATTGAATATTAGCTAACAATGTCATTTGTCATCTTTCCTTTCAGCTCACACATTGATTGACATGAGCTGTGCTCCCCAGAGCCCTGGCCTCTGGTTCCAAAGCAGCTGCAGCATCACCCATCTGTCTCATTGACGTAATTATGATACATACCAGGAAAATCTTTATGCTCTTTCCCATTTCCCTTCAATTAGTATCCTACATTCACTAGAACCAACAAGTGCTTCACATTTATTTTGAATGAAACCCTAACACAATTTGCCTCGACCCTCACATAGCAGTATTAATAATGTTGTTATTGTTGTGGTTGTGTGTCTATATACACAGGTCATTCAGATCTGATCCGGTACCTCACGAATCAATTCAGAAGGGTTCACTTAGGACCATCTGTTTTGGCATAATGGAAATTAAAAGATACATCAATCTGGCAATTAGTGTGAATAAAAAATGATCTGCCAGTGTTTGACAATATGAGAGCTGGTGACCTACTGTATGAAATAGAGCATATGGACGTTGTATCACTCTCAAAAAGACAGTACATCCCATATAGTAGCACATGGGACTTGGAGATGATGCCAGAATGTATATCACACACCTGATAAAAGTAAATACTGTTAACATTGAATATGAGCTCAGATCAGATCATTTATACTTCATGCTTCGGAGAGGCCGTTGGTTTTTGTTCACTACAGGACCCTGGTTAGCTTCTGAACAATGCCTTGACATGAAATTATCAATTCACATTCCTCATATCATTTAAGTATTCCTTTACTTTACTGAGGCAGCCCAGAGTGATTGGTACATCAGGGGCTCTATCAGAGGCTCTACAAACTATTTAAATGAAGAGTGTTGATGCTAAATGGACAGTGAATAATTACAACAAAACAGTGTTATGCACATCCCCAGTCCCTTTGGAGCGTATCTCTAAATGGTAGAACGCTATCACTGAAAAGTCTAAACAGGGAATGGCTAGGAGAGGAAAGAGAGCCCCAAACTCCCCTCTGAGGGTCAGACACAGTTATTTATTTTAGTGGGGTATTTCAAGTGGAGATGAAGTAATCTCAGTCCCCAATCTCCCATGTCCTCACACGCTCTGGTGCTCCAGTCTAACGATGGCTGACAATACACACACACACATACACACAAACACACACACACACACACACACACACACACACACACACCGCCCAGCAATATCTCTCTCTCTGCTTAAACACAGTTATTGCAGAAAGCAGCCAGGCCTCCATGAGTAAGTCGTTGTGGTTGATTCTCTTGGGGTGTTGGAGTAGTCTGATTTTCAACTGACAGAGCTCGGCAAGATGAGGGAAAGAGGGAGAAAGAAGCTGATTCCCATTTCATTTGAGTCACTGAAGCTGCAGTGGTAGAGAAGGGAAGTGAGTAAGAGACAGTGACGGAGAGGGGTAGGGAGATGTCCCTTGAGCCTAATTCTGCTGCTCTGAGGGTCTTCCAGCGTGGGGCTAGGACCTGTTCAACAAACCCCCTGGAGAGGGAGGTGGCGAGCCAGCAGAGTGGGGCTGGGACCTTTTCAACCAATCCCATGGAGAGGGAGGTGGTGAGCCAGGCAGTTCTCACCCCTACACAGGATACCCTGAGTGAGTGACCGAGGACCTAACTGAGAGCAGGCTTTCCATCATGTTTATTTATCAATTGAGATTAGATTGGGATTTTCATCTTTTCTGTACTCAATTTCAATTTACACACAATTTAAGGAATCTCAAATGGTTTCATTTGGATTCCTCAACATGTATTGTGAAATCTCTTTTGGGTGAAGTGTTATATGTCATGCTTGTTTAATCAACCTAGGTCAAGGCATTTTGAAAGAATGACATCACATCCACAAGAATGTTTTCATCACATCCACACACTAGAAATATTATGTAAATGATAATGTCCCAAGAATGTACATATTTTTATTAGAAAAATACTTTATATTGTCTTTATATCTCTGGGCACACTGTGGTGAGTGACGTAAATGAGAGAGAGAAGCCAAAAAGTTGAGATTTCTCTGAATGTGTACTGTACATCCTAAAAATTCCTTACACCAGGATGACTATCCGGGAGAGTAAAGAAAAATGAGCACTCTGTTGCTGCATAAATCTGGTACATTTATTGACGGGACAAGATAACAATTGACTTACAGTGGGGCAAAAAAGTATTTAGTCAGCCACCAATTGTGCAAGTTCTCCCACTTAAAAAGATGAGAGAGGCCTGTAATTTTCATCATAGGTACACTTCAACTATGACAGACAAAATGAGAAAAAAAAATCCCAGAAAATCACATTGTAGGATTTTCAATGAATTTATTTGCAAATTATGGTGGAAAATAAGTATTTGGTCAATAACAAAAGTTTATCTCAATACGTACCCTTTGTTGGCAATGACAGAGGTCAAACGTTTTCTGTAAGTCTTCACAAGGTTTTCACACACTGTTGCTGGTATTTTGGCCCATTCCTCCATGCATATCTCCACACAGACTTTCAACTCCCTCCAAAGATTTTCTATGGGGTTGAGATCTGGAGACTGGCTAGGCCACTCCAGGACCTTGAAATGCTTCTTACGAAGCCACTCCTTCGTTGCCCGGGCGGTGTGTTTGGGATCATTGTCATGCTGAAAGACCCAGCCACGTTTCATCTTCAATGTCCTTGCTGATGGAAGGAGGTTTTCACTCAAAATCTCACGATACATGGTCCCATTCATTCTTTCCTTTACATGGATCAGTCGTCCTGGTCCCTTTGCAGAAAAACATCCCCAAAGCATGATGTTTCCACCCCCATGCTTCACAGTATGGTGTTCTTTGGATGCAACTCAGCATTCTTTGTCCTCCAAACACGACGAGTTTAGTTTTTACCAAAAAGTTCAATTTGGGTTTCATCCAAATGCTCTCTAACAAACTTCAGACGGGCCTGGACATGTACTGGCTTAAGCAGGGGGACATGTCTGGCACTGAAGGATTTGAGTCCTAGGCGGCGTAGTGTGTTACTGATGGTAGGCTTTGTTACTTTGGTCCCAGCTCTCTGCAGGTCATTCACTTGGTCCCCCCGTGTGGTTCTGGGATTTTTGTTCACCGTTCTTGTGATCATTTTGACCCCACGGGGTGAGATCTTACGTGGAGCCCCAGATGGAGGGAGATTATCAGTGGTCTTGTATGTCTTCCATTTCCTAATAATTGCTCCCACTGTTGGTTTCTTCAAACCAAGCTGCATACCTATTGCAGATTCAGTCTTCCCAGCCTGGTGCAGGTCTACAATTTTGTTTCTGGTGTCCTTTGACAGCTCTTTGATCTTGGCCACAGTGGAGTTTGGAGTGTGACTGTTTGAGGTTGTGGACAGGTGTCTTTTATACTGATAACAAGTTCAAATAGGTGCCATTAATACAGGTAACGAGTGGAGGACAGAGGAGTCTCTTAAAGAAGAAGTTACGGGTCTGTGAGAGCCAGAAATCTTGCTTGTTTGTAGGTGACCAAATACTTATTTTCCACCATAATTTGCAAATAAATTCATTAAAAATCCTACAGTGTGATTTTCTGAATTTTTTCCCTCATTTTGTCTGTCATAGTTGAAGTGTACCTATGATGGAAATTACAAGCCTCTCTACATCTTTTTAAGTGGGAGAACTTGCGCAATTGGTGGCTGACTAAATAATTGTCTTCATCAGAGCCTTGAGTAGGAAAAATGTGGGAGGCACCTCTATACCCTCGCATGGGAATGTCCCACTCGTTAATCAACTATCAAATAATATCAGTACTGCGTGCTGTACATCCTTGTGTTGAAATAGTATTGGAAATATATTTAAAAACTTTGTGTGCTTGCCTGGAGCAATGGAAGCATTAGAATAGTCGCTAAAGGTCAAACTTCACCCATCTGGCACTCCAGGCAGGCTGAAAGAAACGCTAAAATCCTTTGAAGGATTTCAAATAGTATTTGAACATAGATCGGGTTCTGTAGGGGTTATCCCATCTCATCAGATGTGTAGCCACTAGAGCTTTCTGTGTAAGAGTAATTGTAGTTTATTCTGTGTAGGCATCCTTCAAACAGCCTTTAGGGGATATATACTTAGCAAGCACAATCCTTGTTCATCGAGCGCATCATGTCTCAGATCCCACCATCTGTCTCTCTCTCTCTCTCTCTCTCTCTCTCTCTCTCTCTCTCTCTCTCTCTCTCTCTCTCTCTCTCTCTCTCTCTCTCTCTCTCTCTCTCTCCCTCTGACTCACTCAATCACTCTCTTTTTTTCTTTCTAATGTCTTCCTCTCACTTCTGCTTTTTTCTTATTTTCTCCCTCACCTTCCCTTTTCTCTCTCTCCGTTTCTCCCCAGAACTGGAATGGAGACGTGACAATGGATTCATTCATATCGCAGCACAGCCTCGGAGGGAAGGCTGTGTATCCATGGAAACTAAGAACACTTCAGATGATGTTCTGTCTGGCAATATCATTTCCAAGGGAATTCTATGCCTTCTGACTGGGTTTGCAACTGTCCAGAGTGTGTGTGTGTGTGTGTATATGGGTGCACGTATAAGTGTGTGTGTGCGTGCCAGTGGAGTAGGCAGACATCCGTTAAAGGATCATGAAAGCATAGCCTACACAATACCCTACTGTAATCGATCACACACAACGAACCATCTGACATATGATTTCACATTACAGACCAAATAGTCCTGTAAGCCTATGTAAATCCATGACTCTTGCATTTAACATCTGACTCACATAGACATATACATAATAAACTACACGTCTATAATTAATGGACTATGAGACTAGAACATAATGCCCAGATATAACAGTAATAATCACAATAGGCTTGGCAACCTCTAACGGGGCCAGAAATGGAAACGTTTAAAATGAGGACAGCCGAGAGCGTCATATTGACTCAACAAATTCACTTTTTTAATTACTCTGACATTTTTAAAGATATGTCCCCCCATCCTTGACTATCCTAAATAAGTCTCTACTGTCGTTAGGATATTAATAGCTCAAACAGAATTTGTGTTATTAGCTGTTTTCCCCCTACCTGTCAGGCCTCTGCAGCTGATGAAGGCCCATCGAAACTTCACCGAAACTATATCAAAACTTCACACATATAATATAGTTAGCCTAAAGGTAAGATTAAATTGATAATAGTCTGATGGGAGGTAGCTTGGAATTGACACAGAGGCAGGTAAATGGAGTGACAAAAAGTGACTTTCCTGAGTCACAAGCAAGTGAGATGTTTTGATATCTATGTAGTATGAGACAGAGCAGATTCTGAAGTTTCCAAATTACCTACCCTTGCAAAACAACTCTTACAAATGACCCCTTGAGCTCTAATTCTTTTGTTGCAGAATTTCTGCTATTAGAGTACGCTCTCAGTGTGCACTCGCAAGCACAATAATATATTTCATCTCTGTTCTTTCGAAAAGCATTTTCATGAATTCATAAATGCATTACTTAAAGACCTGCCCTTTAAAAATGTATAATGAATTGTCTTTGTGATGGAGTTTATTTAATGGATTTTAACACTTGTATTAGTGGTTTTCCATTTGTACGTATAGCCTAAACATGACATAAACGAATGAAAATACTATTGTGTTCTTTGAAATACATTTTATTTTGTATTCTAATGTTAGGCAAGACCATCATAAACACAACAAATTCTTCTTCTTCTGATAGTACAGTTGAAGTCGGAAGTTTATATACACTTAGGTTGGAATCATTAAAACTCGTTTTTCAACCACTCCACAGATTTCTTGTTAACGAACTAGAGTTTTGGCAAGTCGGTTAGGACATCTACTTTGTGCATGACACAAGTCAGAAGTTTACATACACTAAGTTGACTGTGCCTTTAAACAGCTTGGACAATTCCAGAAAATGATGTCATGGCTTTAGAAGCTTCTGATAGGCTAATTGACATAATTTGAGTCAATTGGAGGTGTACCTGTGGATGTATTTCAAGGCCTACCTTCAAACTCAGTGTCTCTTTGCTTGACATCATGGGAAAATCAAGAGAAATCAGTCAAGACCTCAGAATTATTATTTTTTGCCCTCCACAAATCTGGTTCGTCCTTGGGAGCATTTTCATCTGTGCAAACAATAGTACGCAAGAATAAACACCATGGGACCATGCAGCCGTCATACCGCTCAGGAAGGAGACACGTTCTGTCTCGTAGAGATGAACGTACTTTGGTCCGAAAAGTGCAAATCAATCCCAGAACAACAGCAAAGGACCTTGTGAAGATGCTGGAGGAAACAGGTACAAAAGTATCTATATCCACAGTAAAACGAGTCCTATATCGACAGTAAGGAATTAAATCAAATCAAATCAAATGTATTTATATAGCCCTTCGTACATCAGCTGATATCTCAAAGTGCTGTACAGAAACCCAGCCTAAAACCCCAAACAGCAAGCAATGCAGGTGTAGAAGCACGGTGGCTAGGAAAAACTCCCTAGAAAGGCCAAAACTTAGGAAGAAACCTAGAGAGGAACCAGGAACCTATGTGGGGTGGCCAGTCCTCTTCTGGCTGTGCCGGGTGGAGATTATAACAGAACATGGCCAAGACGTTAAAATGTTCATAAATGACCAGCATGGTCGAATAATAATAAGGCAGAACAGTTGAAACTGGGGACAGCAAGGAGTCATCATGTCAGGTAGTCCTGGGGCATGGTCCTAGGGCTCAGGTCCTCCGAGAGAGAGAAAGAAAGAGAGAAGGAGAGAATTAGAGAACGCACACTTAGATTCACACAGGACACCGAATAGGATATAACAAACTAATATAACAAACTGACCCTAGCCCCCCGACACATAAACTACTGCAGCATAAATACTGGAGGCAGAGACAGGAGGGGTCAGGAGACACTGTGGCCCCATCTGAGGACACCCCCGGACAGAGTCAAACAGGAAGGATATAACCTGCAGGAACAGGAAGAAGCCACTGCTCCAAAAGCGCCATAAGAAAGCCAGACTACGGTTTACAACTGCACATGGGGACAAAGATCGTACTTTTTGGAGAAATGTCCTCTGGTCTGATGAAAAAAAAAATAGAACTGTGTGCCCATAATGACCATCGTTATGTTTGGAGGAAAAATGAGGAGGCTTGCAAGCCGAAGAACACCATCCCAACTGTGAAGCACTGGGGTGGCAGTATCATGGTTTGGGGGTGCTTTGCTGCAGGAGGGACTGGTGCAGCTCACAAAATAGATGGCTTCATGAGGAAGGAAAATTATGTGGATATATTGAAGCATAATTTCAAGACATCAGTCAAGAAGTTTGGTCGCAAATGGGTCTTCCAAATGAACAATGACCCGAAGCATACTTCCAAAGTGTCCCATGACCAGTGGAAGCAAAATACCTGTGCTATGGTGTAAATAGAGCTCTTTGGTCACACACGTCAGTGGTGGATTGGGTTTGTATTAGTATGATATATTATAATTTCCCTTTTTAATATAAACAGTATAGTTCCGTATTTGAATTCTTTATTTTATACAGTCATTGTTTTGCTCATTTTATCAGGGGTGTCAATAATTGTGGATTCCACTGTATGTAACACTGATCATTGATTACCCAATAAAGAGAAGCTACAGATGGATGCTGGCCACAGGGTGTTTTGTGTATGTACTGTATGTGTTCATATGCCATGTTTGGAGTTCTCTCACAGGGCAGAGGCAGGGGGAGACGATGGGAGGAATAGAGGCTGCATGCAACCCTGATTAACACTTTTCTCTCACACATTCAATATTCAACATACTGTAGCTCCAGGTCCACCAAAAATTGGACTATTTTGACGAGGAGGAAATGTAAAACGACTAAAATGTTAGATCTACGGTGTCCATGTCAGAAAAAAGTCCTGCTGAGATTGTGGTGGTCCTAATATGGACTCAGTACAGATCTGTGAGGATGAAGCATCTTATTGGTCAGTGGATTCATAAATAGGAAGAGGATTACGATAGAGCTCTTTTCAGGCGTTGACATAACCTGTGTTCTGATCACATCAGTGGCTGGATTGATTAGCAAACACTGTCACTTCTTTACACAGCCAGTCTCGAGTTGATACATCAAAACAGTATTCAAGGGCAACCACCTTTGTGTGTTTGTGTGTGTGCGTGTGTGCGAGAGAGAGAGAGAGAGAGTGAGAGAGAGAGACAGAGTGTGTGTGTGTGTGTGTGTGTGTGTGTGTGTGTGTGTGTGTGTGTGTGTGTGTGTGTGTGTGTGTGTGTGTGTGTGTGTGTGTGTGTGTGTGTGTGTGTGTGTGTGTGTGTGTGTGTGTGTGTGTGTGTGTGTGTGTGTGTGTGTGTGTGTGTGTGTGTGTGTGTGTGTGTGTGTGTGTGTGTGTGTTAAAACACAAGCTGTCCAGAGCGGTGTCCTACAACAACTTACACTATGCACTTGCTGTTCACCACTTCCTGTCTATGACCAACACTCTGCAGTCTTATTATCATACTTTAGCAGACTTCGACCTGAGAGAAGCTGACACTGCATGCTGAGTACCAGAGTAACACACTCTACCTGTCTACCTGCCACCTGCTTCTCACTAACACACACTGGGGATAATGACAGGAAGCAGAAATAAAGGATCCTAAGCAATACTTATCTTATATTGGTCGATAGAGTGAGCATTACTTGAACTTTAAAGATATTTATATGTAAAAGGTTAAGGAATGTATTATACATGATTTGTAGCTACAGTAAGAGTTGGGGTTTGCCGGCTGTTTTCCGATGATGACTTATTTTTCTCAGTCAGTGTCTGGGCCCATCAATCAGAAGTAACCTCCAGCTGGCCTTGCTGCCAGCCGGGAAGAGGATGGATGCTGTGAGTACAGCCTGCCACGGGCTCTCTGCTCCCATCTGCATGTACCACTCTGTCGTCAGTGTTGGCACGGCCCTCGCCATGATGACAGCCTTCGAGAAGAGGCACTCTCCTACAGTCCACTCCCTTCATCACCCACGCCACACCAGCCAGAGAGGTGCTCTCTCCATCGCTCTCTCTCCCTGTCTCTCTTTCCATCACTTTCTTCATCACCCATCCCACGCCAACCTGAGTGACTCTCCCTCCCCATTTCTCCTTCTCTCTCTTCCTCTCCTCCATCTTCCCCTCCATCCTTCCCTCCATTACTCCAGCTGGTGCTTCTGACCTGACTCCCACTCTTCTCCTCTCCCGTACCCGTACCCGTACCCCTGCCAGACACACTGCTCACCCCTCTGGTCATTGACTCGTCTTCTGTCTCCTCTCCACTCTCCTCCCCTCCTCTCCTCTCCTCTCCACTCCTCTCGCCATACTAGACATTGGACCAATCCTGTCAGTCCACTTAACGAACGCAGAGGGACAGCGGTAGGGGTGGACCATGCTGTGTTGATGGAGTGGGTGAGAACAGCAAGCTGGCAATGCGTCTACCCTGTAATGTTTTATAAAACAGGCGCTCCCATCTCCATCCAACAAGCTGGCACAGGACTGTGTGGATAAAAAGGAGGGGTTTTAAACCGTGTTCTTCCTTGTCTAATTTTAAAAGGACTAATTTAGACGAAGCCTATGAAAAATGTATGTGATCTTTTAATTCCATTTTCCAGTAGGAGAAAATGTCAATCTCACCATGACTTATTTTTTCAAGAAATCAACTTTGTTTTGGAGTCTGTCCCACCCGAATTCATATTTCTCTAAACAGACCACAGAGCTACTTATAAAACAGACATTTTCCTACGTTTGCGAGCCCTTTTAAAAGCGTATCCTTTGGAGTTTGCTTGTTGTTGTGTGTACCTAAGGTTGAAGATCAATCAATCTGATTTGAACAAAACCAAGCAGCCCTTGCGGAAAATAACCCTAAAGGAAAATATAGAGATATACAGTATTAACCACAACACATTGAAAGGGACATGGATCTGTTTCGGTGGATTGTAATTTAGTCAAACATGGCTGGCCTCCATATACAACTTTGATAGTACAATCAGTGGCTGAACACTTGCTCAGAGGGATTACAATGTATATCATCAATACAAGGTACCTTATTTGACACCCTCTACAGCAAGGGGACCAGCTCTGTAACTACAATAGGCAATAGGCTACATGAAACATCATGGAAACTGAATCAGAGAGAATTACTTAAATGTTGCTACTGAATTACATATTTTCCATTGAAGTCAGGGATACATTTGTAATATTCTATCAGTGTGTGCACGTAAGTGTGTGTGCGTGCTCGCATGCGTGTGTGTACATGTGTGATCTATTCAGAACCAAGAACCATGACCATCGAGTCTACTGTGTACATCAGTCTAAACCCGTATTTTTCGTCTCTCTTCACCCTCTGAACAATTCTCATCCCCTCTATCCACCGCCCTTTGACCCTACCAGCAGTAGCTACATTAGAAACTGAGGCAGGAGGTTCGAGGTCAACATCTTGACTTTGAACTTGTCTTCAGACAGGTCCCCAGACAATCTGTCAAAGCTTCACATCATCAATGCCAAATGTGTCCCCAAAGAAGGCAAAGATAACTTAACTAAATTACTATCGCCCCGTAGCACTCACTTCTGACATTATGAAGTACTTTGAGAGAATAGTGAAGGATCACATCACCTCCACCTGCCACACTAGACCCACTTCAGTTTGCATACTGCCACAACAGGTCCACAGACGATGCAATCGGCATCACACTGCACACGGCCCTATCCCATCTGGACAAAAGGAATACCTATGTAAGAATGCTGTTCATTGACTACAGCTCAGCATTCAACACCATAGTACCCTCCAAGCTCATCATTAAGCTTAAGGCCCTGGGTCTCAACCCCGCCCTGTGCAATTGGGTCCTGGACTTTTTGACAGGCCACCTACAGGTGGTGAAGGTTGGAAACAATATCTCCACTTCGCTGATCCTCAACACTGGGGCCCCACAAAGTTGCGTGCTCAGCCCCCTCCTGTACTCCCTGTTCACCCTTGACTGCATGGCCATGCACACCTCAAGGTCAATCATCAAGTTTGCAGACAACACAACAGTAGTGGGCCTGATCACCAACAACTACGAGACAGCCTACAGGGAGGAGGTGAGGGCACTCGTCGTGTGGTGTAAGGAAAACAACCTCTAACTCAACATCAACAACACAAAGGAGATGATTGTGGACTTCAGGAAACAACAGAGGAGCACCCCCCTGTCCACATCGATGGGACAGTAGTGGATAAGGTGGAAAGTTTTAAGTTCCTCAGCGTACACATCACGGACAAACTGAAATGGTCCACCCACACAGACAGCGTGGTGAAGAAGGCGCAACAGCGCCTCTGCCATCTCAGGAGGCTGAAGAAATTTGTCTTGTCACCTAAAACCCTCACAAACTTTTACAGATGCACAATCGAGAGTAACCTATCAGGCTGTATCACCGACTGGTACGGCAACTGCACCGCCATCAACCACAAGGCTCTCAAGAGGGTGGTGCAGTCTGCACAATGCATCACCAGGGGCAAACTACGTGCCCTCCAGGACACCAACAGCACCCGATGTCACAGGAAGGCCAAAACGATAATCAAGGACAACAGCCACCTGAGCCACTGCCTGTTCACCCCGCTATCATCCGGAAGGCGAGGTCAGTACAAGTGGACCAAAGCTGGGACTGAGAGACTGAAAAATAACTTATATCCCAAGGCCATCAGACTGTTAAACAGCCATCCTTAACATAGAGAGGCTGCTGCCAACATAAAGACCCAAATCACTGGCCATTTTAATAAATAGATTTAATAAAGGTATCACTAGTCACTTTAAATAATGCCTCTTTAATAATGTTTACATATCCTACATTACTCATCTCATGTATATACTGTATTTCACAACATCTATTATATTTTGCCTATGCCTCATGGCCATTGCTCATCCATATATATATATATGGACTGTACATACTCTTATCCCATTCATTTACATTTGTGTGTACAAGGTAGATATTACTGCACTGTCGGAACTATAAGCATGTTATATGTGACAAATACAATTTGATTTGATTTTATTTGATTATCTGCAAGGGCTGAGGGAGGTGGTGGTTTGGTTTGTGTTTGTACTTGTTTTCCTTACCTTAACAATTCACCCAAATGTCCTGACAAAGTAGGAAGTCAAGTCTAAGGGTTAGGTGAAGGTTTAGGGGTAGGTTTAATGTTAGGTGTTAGGGAAAATACGATTTTCTGAAGGTAAAAATGATGTCTCTCCAAAAAACCTTACGTTTCTCGAAAATAAAGCTATGCGTGTGCGTGCGTGTGTGTGCGTTTGTGTGTGTTTGCTTGCTTATCTGTGATTGAATGTTACAGATGTAGGGTCTTAATCTGAGCCAGTTACCTACTGCAGGAAAAGAATCCTGCAGCAACAGGAAATGTGGATTTTAATTAATGGATATTTTTGTAGTGGGATTTATTTTTGTTCGGGTAAGTCAAGTCTCATATTTGGAAAAGACAACCTTTAGAAGCACTCAAATACGCTAAAAGTTTGCATTTCCTGTAAGCAGGACAATTCTCAGGAACAAAAAAGTGATCAAATTAGGATACTACATCTGTATGTGTCTTTGTGTGTGTGTGTGTGCGTGTGCGTTCTTTCGGATGGAGAAGACTGCCAGATTAATCACACTTATTTATTCATTTATTTCCCCCCTCTGCTGCGGCAGGCAGATTTAATTAATGACGTTACTGAGCTGATCGCCTGATCACAGTCTTGGCCATGTTTGGTCCCATTCCAACTCCCACTGAGTGAGTAATGTCCCTTACCTTCTGCTGCCATACATGTATATCTGCCTCTTTGGGCTTCTCCTAATGCCCCATGTTGGGGTTACTTCTCCTAATGCCCCATGCTGGGGTTACTTCTCCTAATGCCCCATGTTGGGGTTACTTCTCCTAATGCCCCATGTTGGGGTTACTTCTCCTAATGCCCCATGTTGGGGTTACTTCTCCTAATGCCCCATGTTGGGGTTACTTCTCCTAATGCCCCATGTTGGGGTTACTTCTCCTAATGACCCATGCTGGGGTTACTTCTCCTAATGCCCCATGTTGGGGTTACTTCTCCTAATGCCCCATGTTGGGGTTACTTCTCCTAATGCCCCATGCTGGGGTTACTTATCCTAATGCCCCATGCTAGGGTTACTTCTCCTCATGCCCCATGTTGGGGTTACTTCTCCTAATGCCCCATGTTGGGGTTACTTCTCCTAATGTCCCATGCTAGGGTTACTTCTCCTAATGCCCCATGTTGGGGTTACTTATCCTAATGCCCCATGTTGGGGTCACTTCTCCTAATGCCCCGTGTTGGAGTTACTTCTCCCAATGCCCCATGTTGGGGTCACTTCTCCTAATGCCCCATGTTGGAGTTACTTCTCCCAATGCCCCATGTTGGGGTCACTTCTCCTAATGCCCCATGTTGGGGTTACTTCTCCCAATGCCCCATGTTGGGGTCCCTTCTCCTAATGCCCCATGTTGGGGTTACTTCTCCTAATGCCCCATGTTGGAGTTACTTCTCCCAATGTCCCATGCTGGGGTTACTTCTCCTAATGCCCCATGTTGGGGTTACTTCTCCCAATGCCCCATGTTGGGGTTACTTCTCCTAATGCCCCATGCTGGGGTTACTTCTCCTAATGCCCCATGCTGGGGTTACTTCTCCTAATGCCCCATGCTGGGGTTACTTCTCCTAATGCCCCATGCTAGGGTTACTTCTCCTAATGCCCCATGCTGGGGTTACTTCTCCTAATGCCCCATGCTATGGTTACTTCTCCTAATGCCCCATGCTGGGGTTACTTCTCCTAATGCCCCATGCTGGGGTTACTTCTCCTAATGCCCCATGCTAGGGTTACTTCTCCTAATGCCCCATGCTGGGGTTACTTCTCCTAATGCCCCATGCTGGGGTTACTTCTCCTAATGCCCCATGCTGGGGTTACTTCTCCTAATGCCCCATGCTGGGGTTACTTCTCCTAATGCCCCATGCTGGGGTTACTTCTCCTAATGCCCCATGCTAGGGTTACTTCTCCTAATGCCCCATGCTGGGGTTACTTCTCCTAATGCCCCATGCTAGGGTTACTTCTCCTAATGCCCCATGCTGGGGTTACTTCTCCTAATGCCCCATGCTGGGGTTACTTCTCCTAATGCCCCATGCTAGGGTTACTTCTCCTAATGCCCCATGCTGGGGTTACTTCTCCTAATGCCCCATGCTGGGCCCCATGCTGGGGTTACTTGTTGGGGTTACTTCCTAATGCCCCATGCTGGGGTAGGGGGATTACTTGCCCCATGCTGGGGTTACTTCTAATGCCCCATGCTGGGGCCCCATGCTGGGGTTACTTCTCCTAATGCCCCATGCTAGGTCCCATGCTTACTTGCCCCATGCTGGGGTTACTTCTCCTAATGCCCCATGCTGGGGTTACTTCTCCTAATGCCCCATGCTGGGGTTACTTCTCCTAATGCCCCATGCTGGGGTAACTTCACACACGTTGTACATGCATTAATCACTAAGTATAGAAAACATTATGGATACCCGCTCTTTCCATGATATAGACTGACCAGGTGAATCCCTTATTCATTTCACTTGTTGAATACACGTCAATCAGTATAGATGAGGGGAGGAGACAGGTTAAAGGATTTTTAAGCCTTGAGACAGATGAGACATGGATTGTGTATGTGCGCCATTCAAATGGTGAATGGGCAAGACAAAATATTTAGGTGTCTTTGAAAGAGGTATGGTAGTAGGTGCCAGGCGCACAGGTTTGTGTCAAGAACTGCAACGCTGCTGGGTTTTTCACGCTCAACAGTTTTCTGCGTGTATCAAAAATGGTCCACCATCGAAAGGACTTCCAGCCAACTTAACACAACTGTGGGAAGCATTGGCGTCAACATGGGCCAGCATCCCTGTGGAACGCTTTCAACACCTTGTAGAGTCCATGCCCTGACGAATTGAGTCTGTCTGAGGACAAAAGGGGGGGGGGGAGGCGGGGTGCAACTCAATATTCCTAATGTTCCTAATGTTTTTTATTTGGATTGCATGTAATGGACATACACAAAATAGTTTAAAAAATGTACTTGTTACAAAATGTTTTTAAAAAATACAACCGAAAAGTGGTGCGTGCATATGTATTCACCCCCTTTGCTCTGAAGCCCCTAAATAAGATCTGGTGAACCAAAGATAACTCCGAAGGAGCTGCAAAGCTCCGCAGCGGATATTGGAGTTTCTGTCCATAGGACCACTTTAAGCCCTACACTCCACAGGGCTGGGCTATACGGATGAGTGGCCAGAAAAATGCTTTGTCTGGCGCAAACCCAACACCTCTCATCACCCCGAGAATACCATCCCGAGAATACCATGATTCTACCACCACCATGCTGTGGGGATGTTTTTCATCGGCAGGGACTGGGAAACTGGTCAGAATTGAAGGAATGATGGATGGTGCAAAATACAGGGAAACCTGTTTCAGTCTTCCAGAGATTTGAGACTGGGGCAGAGATTCCCCTTCCAACAGGACAATGATCCTAAGCATACTGCTAAAGCAACACTCAAGTGGTTTAAGGGGAAACATTTAAATGTCTTGGAATGGCCTAGTCAAAGCCCAGACCTCAATCCAATTGAGAATCTGTGGTATGACTTAAAGATTGCTGTACACCAGCGGAACCCATCAAACTTGAAGAAGCTAGAGTAGTTTTGCCTTGAAGAATGGGAAAAAAGTCCCAGTGGCTAGATGTGCCAAGCTTACAGAGACATAACCCAAGAGACTTGCAGCTGTAATTGCTACAAAGTATTGACTTTGTGGGGGGGTGAATAGTTATGCTCGCTCAAGTTTTCAGTTTATTTATCTTATTTCTTGTTTGTTTCACAATAAATGATATTTTGCATCTTCAAAGTGGTAGGCATGTTGTGTAATAATAATACAAACCCACAAAAAAATCTATTTTAATTCCAGGTTGTAAGGCAACAAAATAGGAAAAATGCCAAGGGGGGGTGAATACTTTCGCAAGCCCTTGTATACAGATGTAGGATCTTAATTTGATCACCCTGTTGCAGGAGAACTTTCAAAGAACAAATCTGTTACTCTGTTACATAAATATCTGTTAGGGGAGTGTGTGTGTGTGTGTGTGTGTGTGTGTGTGTGTGTGTGTGTGTGTGTGTGTGTGTGTGTGTGTGTGTGCGTGTGTGCGTGTGCGTGTGCGTGCGTGTGCGTGTGCGTGTGTGTGTGTACAATGGAACTCTAAGATTGCTGCAGTCTTGTTGGTGACCGTTGACCCCCTGTACAGCCTCCCTGCCAGTGAGCTACCTTTCCTTCACCCCCGGGCTGGTGCAGATGGCTTAAAGAATCTCAATTTAAGTTCCAGTTGCTGTAGTAAACTAAGGAGTATTGTAAAGTGGAACATATGGCTTAGGCCTGCATTGAATTGAAGTTTCCATCTTATTTTATACTTTTGGGCAAATCACGCATCAACTTGAAGTTCTAGGCTATAGGCTGTTACTCAAGATTAGCATAAGCCCTGTAAAGGTGTACTTTTCTCCCTGTGCATTGCTGATAGGAGAGTATTTTCTAACAGCCACAAATCATTCCTGGTAATGGACTAATAAACCAGGAACTTCGCAGATCAGTTTGCTTCATTTCCTTCCAGCAAGTAAGCAAGCAAACTGTTGTAGTGTGTGTGTGTGTGTGTGTGTGTGTGTGTGTGTGTGTGTGTGTGTGTGTGTGTGTGTGTGTGTGTGTGTGTGTGTGTGTGTGTGTGTGTGTGTGTGTGTGTGTGTGTGTGTGTGTGTGTGCAAGTGAGTAAAGTGCCATAGCAAGTATGGCAGAGACTGACTCAGGTGACATGTACTTCTTATGACAGTATTATGGTGCAATGTAACACACTGATTTCATCTGAAAAGCTACTGATTCAAAGAATAATTATGTTAGCTGGAAACTGAGATTCCCCTTTAGCAAGTCTAATTACATATTTTCATCTCACTCGTTTTTATTTGTTGTGAAAATCCAATAATTGTTCCTACTTGAATTTCATGAGCATAATCTTATAAATATTTAAAATTCACTCAGATATATTCTGAAAATTCTAAAAGATCTCTCTCTCTTGAAGGGGACAATGAGCAAGCTTAATATCCATACAACCAATAAGTTATATTTCTTTCAGCGAGAATTATGTTAAAAGCCAACAAACTAACTTCGAAGTTGTTATTCAAAGTCTAAGTGCTTGTTCTGATATTGTTCCTGCTCACAATTCTATAAGTAGAACAGGTTGCCTGTCTGGGTCATGTTCAGTAGGGCACACTGTAAAAAAAAAGTTTTACAACAGCAACAAATCTGTGTTTTAGTTGAGCATGTTCAGCCAGGTGGTATACCTCCCCATTACAAAACATTTCAAAACGTTATCCGGACCAAAAAAAATCTGTATTCTAATTGTAGAAGTTCAAGAATAGGCTGCCTCACTGATTCAAACAATTTCAAAACGTTTTCTCCCTGCTGAACACAACCCTGTCCCTGTCACAGATAGACATGCTGTTAGTGGTGAGGAGGGGCAGAGTAAATAGAGAGCTGTGTCGTTAAGTGTTTAATTATGTTCAGACTCAGTGACACTGAATTAGTCAGGCAGCACAGATGCCAGGGAGAGAAATGAGCTGTGTATTTTTTAGGCTTTGTCCATGATCACCTCTCATTAATTAAGGAACCAGTGCTCTGGATTAATGCTGGTACCCTTGGGGTGGCAGGTAAGCTAGTGGTTAGAGCGTTGGGCCAGTAACCGAAAGGTTGCTAGATCGTATCCCTGAGCTGAGAAAGTAATAATCTGTTGTTCTGTCCCTGAACAAGGCAGTTAACCCACTGTTCCTAGGCTGTCATTGTAAATAATAATTTGTTCTTAACTAACTTACCTAGTTAAAGAAATCAAATAAAAAAATGGTGAAGATCACTCCTTTATTACTATGTGTTCAGACTAATGGTGGAAAAACATGTTTCTGTACCATATCTCAAAACAGGTATGGCATTTGTCACCAGAGAGTGCAATATAAATGATAACAGATTCGTGCACTAAGTCCCATATGGTGCTCTATTTTGTGCACTACTGTAGACCAGTTCTGGTCAAAGTAGTGCACTGTATAGGGAATAGGGTGCCATTCACAATGCAGGCAAGATATTATACAAGTAGGAAAGTATATAACTACGTTCATTGTTTCATGGTGTGCAGACGTATACGGTATGAAGCGCATGGATAATTGAAGAATGCATAGAACTAACAACGCAACAGTAAACATGTCATCCCCCATGAATGATGCAGCGCCCCCCCTTGGGCCAATTGAGATATCGCATGTGACAAACACATTTCAGTTAATTACCATATCACCCGCCTTGGGCCAATCAGTGTATTTTTTGTAAATCTCTATGGCAAGACGCCGCATTCACCCAAGTTTCGTCAAAATCAGCCCATTGCTGTCTGAGATATCGCATCTGACTAATGTACGAACGAACGTCTGAATGAACGTATGACCAAATCCACAGATTGAAATCCAAATCCTGATTTCATTGTGGGGGACAGTGTTATATAAATATATGTAAACATTCATATACATAGTTCATATATTATACAGCGCCAAGCCAAACCGCCTGACTTAAGTCATCTACGTACCCCTGCTAAAACCGGAACTAGCTCACACAGCCAGCAATAAAACTACCCCCTAACACTATCCCCTCAGCTTTGTTGTCTTACGACCCCAGGAAACAAAGACATTCCATCGCATGAACCCATACACCTAGCCATAGTAAACTGCCCCTCTACCTCACGAACCCCTGACATAAACATCTCCTAGAATAAACACTCTTCTGCCCTTCTACTGGTCGGGTGCCCAGAACAGAAGACTGCTGTGCACCAATGGGGGCTTCTACTCTGGCTAGAGCGGGTCCGCCTCCAACCCTACGGGACCATTCAGAAGGCGTCACGACAAGACTCTACCTACTTTATTCTATGTATAAAAATAAATGTAACCTTTGTATAAGTTCTCTTTTTCACCTGACTCCTTACCGAGTTATATGAACTAGATCCGTGCACGTAAAACTGCAGGACAAGATATCTTTGACCAATAAACAGCCTTTTTGATACACCTGATTCCACTCTGTCCAGCGTCGTTGATTTGCATTCCCTCTCCAGTATGAAACACTAACAACAGCTAGCATAGTTATCCTTGAATAGGTATATCACTTCTGTGGGAAACTCAAAAAGTGCAAAGGTGTGTTTTAGGAAGAGAGAGGGAGGCACATGCATGTTACTCAAAAGAAAGCGTAATTTCGGTAACATTATTACGTCCACTGCTACAATTTACAGGTCCCCATAAGGAAAATGGCTATTTTAGGTTTAGGAGTAAGGGTTGGGGCTACAATTAGGGTTAGGGGTTTGGGGTTTGGGAAAATAGGAATTTGAATGGGAATCAATTGTAAAGGATGGTAAAACAAACGTGTTTGGAGTGAGAATGGTTACAAACTAAGATAGACAATCAGATGAAGTATGAATTGCTGGAAAATCTGCCATAGAAAAACATTAGCTTGATTCAGGGGCTCACAGCCCTAATCTGAAACAATGAATGTGATGACATTTAATACATATAATTAACGGCCATAGAGTGCAGTGCTTCTGCAGCAAGGATTTGTTGAGAAATCATATTGAAGAGACAGATTATGAACCCAAACTAATTAAATGTATCTCGGAATTTTCGGCATTATCACCAAAAGCAACCCCCCTTCACCAATAGGTTGAGCAATCACTTTAAAAGTTATAGGTGTAAATTCACTCTTTGCTGGCAGGTCCATAGTGTCATGCTGGTGTGGTGCGGTTTCCCAGTAATTGTTCACCATGTAGTTCAGATGCACACACACACACACACACATATGCACGTAGTCATGGTTCCAGACCATGAGACCGTCAAAGAGACATTAACGACACTCAATTGTGTACCGTATGCGTCTGTCTCCTGAGTGTGTTTTCGAGACTTAGTGTTTGTTGTTTTCCCAGTGTTACTGTGATCCTTCCGTTACCGTTTCTCAGTAAAGTATTATGTTTATCCTTAACCACTGATTCCTAGTCTGGTCTCTTCTCTGCATCTGGGTCCAACCTCACCATGTCACAGCAAGCTTCAGCCTACAACATGGACCCAGTAGAGATCACCCAGATCAAGAATGTTGTAACCCACCAAGGGGCACCGCTGGTGCGGCAGCAAAACAACTCTTCCAGATATCAGAAACCCTCCAGGCACTTACCGACTCCCTCCAACCACAGTCCAACCCCAACCCAGGAGGAGCCAATGCCCAAGTCTCATCTCCAACTGCTACAGGCGTCGCCATTATTCCTCCAGGGAACTTGCACCAAGAACCCAAGATCCCAGGCCCCGAGCGATATGACGGCCACCCAGGAGGATGCAAGGGGTTCCTCACCCAGTGCTCTCTGGTGTTCGACCTACAGTCCTCCTCGTTCCACACTGATCGGGCCATGATCGCCTACATAATCTCTCTACTCTTGGGCAAGGCCCTGGCATGGGCAATGGCGGTGTGGGAACAGCAGCCACCATTCTGCAGCTCTATATTAGTCATCACTGCCGAGCTGCAACGTGTCTTTGACCACCCACTGTTCAATTTCCGTCTAATGGCCAGACCAGTGGATGACTTCGCCATTGAGTTCCACATCCTCGCCGCCGAGAGTGGGTGGAATACAGAGGCACTGGTCACCGCTTTCCACCAGGGTTTGTCCAACTCCATCAAGGATGAACTGGCCTCTCGGGAACTGGGAAAGGACCTCGAGTCCCTGATAACGCTGGCAATCAGGATCGACAACCGCCTCCGGGAATGTGTGAGACAGCTCTTTTCTTACACCACCCCAGTATCCCAGTTTCCTGAGCTCCCCGAACCCAACATTGAGGAGCCCATGCAGCTGGGAAGCACAAGTCTGAGTCCACAGGAGTGTGACAAGTGCATGCACGAAGGCTGCTGCCTCTACTGTAAAGGTCTTGGCCATCTCCGTGCTACCTGCTCAGAGCTGACGGGAAACGCCAGGGTTCGCCAGGACAGGGGGAGATCCTGATGAGCGGTGTAGTTACCTCCCGGCTACCCAGTCACAATCTGTTACTACCCACAACCCTCCACTGGGACAACCGTCAGCAATAGATTCAAGCCTTTGTCGACTCCGGGGCAATGGATAATTTCATTGATCAAGACTTCGCCAGAGAGTTACAGATCCCCTGTGTGAAATGTCCCATCCCTCTGAAGATTCAAGCCCTCGACGGATGCCACAATGGCTCTGGTCAAGTGGAATATCCGGCAATGCCCATTCTACTGCAGGTTTGGGTGAACCACTCTGAGACTCTAAGTTTTCTTTTGATCACTGCTCCAGAGAACAACCTTATCCAACGGTACCCCTGGCTAGCACTACATAACCCACTATTTTCCTGGTCCACGGGACACCTACTAGACTGGGGTAAGGACTGTCAGACTAAATGTCTAATACCCCCATCAAGAGCCTCACCGTGTCCTCCTGCATCCCTTGAAGACCAAGAATTTTACGCTCTCCCTCCCGAATACTTCAACCTCCGGGAGGCCTTCAGTAAGAAGCAGGCCGCCACCCTTCCCCCTCATCGTCCCTACAACTGTGCCATAGAACTCCTACCCGGAGCAACACCTCCCTGGGGTCGTCTGTACTCCCCCTCGAACCCTGAAGCAGCAGTCATTGACAATTACATCCGGGAGTCGCTGGAAGCAGGTTTCATTCGACCCTCTACATTCCTTGCTGGTGCAGGCTTCTTTTTGTTGGTAAAAAGGTTGGAGGCCTGCATCCCGCATTGATTACAGAGGGCTGAACCAGATTACGATCAAGAATAGTTACCCCCTAACCCTGATATCCTCCATATTGGATTTGGTCCAAAGAGCCCAATTCTTCACTTACAATCTGGTAAGAATCAGGGAGGGAGATGAGTGAAAGACTGCCTTTAACACTCCTAGTGGCCACTATGAGTATTTAGTCATGCCCTTCGGAATATCGAACTCACTGGCAGACTTTCAAGCATTGGACACCCTGAGGGATATGCTGAATTAGTTATTCTTTGTTAACCTCAATGACATCATGATATTCTCCAAGACCCTTCCGGAACACATACTGCATGACCACCAAGTCCTGAGATGCCTCCTGCAGAGTCAACTATATGTCAAGATAGAGAAGTGTGAGTTCCAAGTGAGTTTCCTTCCTGCGTCACCTTATCTCTCCTCCAGGCATCCAAATGGACCCGTAAAGATTGAGGCGGTCGCCAACTGGCCCCGTCCCACCTCACTCAAGCAGGTCCAGCAGTTCCTCAGGTTTTCCAATTTATACAGGTGTTTTATACACAACTTTGGTGCGGTGGCAGCGCCTTTCACTGTCCTAATATAGCAAGTCCCAGACCTGTTTTTGCTGGACCTCAGAGGCTGACAGGGCATTCATGAAGCTCAAGGGACGTTTCACCTCTGGACCCATCCTCATTCATCCTGATCCGACTTGTCCCTTTGTGATGGAGGTGGATGCCTCGGACACCGGAGCAGGGGCGGTCCTTTCACAACGGAACGAAGAGGACAAGGAACTGCACCCATGCGCCTTTCTCTCCAAGTGGTTCTCACCAGCGGAACGCAATTATGATGTAGGCAACTGGGAGCTCTTGGCAGTTAAGTGGCTCTTGAGGGGTGGAGACACTGGTTGGAGGGGGCACCTCATTGTTTCATGATCTGGACGGACCATAAGAATTTGGTCTCCATTCAAGAAGCCATGAGGTTGAACACTCGCCAGGCTAGGTGTGCTCTGTTTTAACAGGTTCGATTTCACACTAGCCTATTGCCTGGGATCCAAGAATCAGAAGGCAGACACCCTGTGCCATCAACACAATGTCTCTAATGAGGAGAGGGACCCCAAGCCCATCATCCCCAGCTCAAGCATTGTGGCCCCTGTGAAATGGAGTTTTGAGACCACGGTCCGACAATGTTGTCTTAGATGATTAGCTGTTTCTGTCTTACATGTTGTTGTCTTAGCTAGCTCTCCCAATCAACACCTGTGATTGCTTTATGCCTCACTTTATGTCTCTCTCTAATGTCAATATGCCTTGTATACTGTTGTTTAGAGTAGTTATCATTGTTTTATTTTACTGAGGAGCCCCTAGTCCCACTCAACATGCCTCAGACACCTCTTTTGTCCCACCTCCCACACATGGGGTGACACCACCTAGCATAACTAGTGCCTCCAGAGATGCAACCTCTCTTATCGTCACTCAAGGCCTAGGTTTACCTCCACTGTACCCGCACTCTACCATGTCTGTACATTATGCCCTGAATCTATTCTACCTCGGGTGATGTGGAGGTTAACCCAGGCCCCGTGTGTCTCCATGTGCTCTCATTTGTTGACTTCTGTAAGCGTAAAAACCTTGGGTTCATGTTAACATCAGAAGCCTCCTCCCTAAGTTTGTTTTAACTGCTTTACCACACTCCACCAACTGAGATGTCCATCCCATACTACAACATTTTCCATCAAGATAGAACTGCCAAAGTGGCAGGAGTTTCAATCTACTGTCAAACGCTCCCTAAAACATTTCTGCGAGCTGGCTTTTCTAATCGACCTGGCCCGGAGATGCCTGGTTATTCTTAAATAAGCATGCCCCATTCAAAAATAGCCCTTGGTTCACTCCAGACCTGACTGCCCTTGACCAGCACAAAAACATCCTGTGGCGTACTACATTAGCATCAAATAGCCCCCTCAATATGCAACTTTTCAGGGAAGTCAGGAACCAATATACACAGGCAGTTAGGAAAGCAAAGGCTAGCTTTTTCAAACAGAAATTTGCATCCTGTAGCACAAACTCCAAAAAGTTATGGGACACTGTAAAGTCCATGTAGAATAAGAACACCTCCTCCCAGCTGCCCACTGCACTGAGGCTAGGAAACACTGTCACCACTGATAAATCCACGATAATTGAGAATTTCAACAAGCATTTCTCTACGGCTGGCCATGCTGTCCATCTGGCTACCCCAACCCTGGTCAACAGCCCTGCACCACCCACAGCAACTTGCCCAAGCCTCCCCATTTCTCCTTCACAAAAAAATCCAGAAAGATAACTGATGTTCTGAGAGAGCTGTAAAATCTGGACCCCAACAAATCAGCTAGACAATCTGGACCCTCTCTTTCTAAAATGATCTGCTGAAATTGTTGTAACCCCTATTACTAGCCTGTTCAACCTCTCTTTTGTATCATCTGAGATCCCCAAAGATTGGAAAGCTGCCACGGTCATCCCCCTCTTCAAGGGGGGAGACACTCTAGACCAAAACTGCTACAGACATATCTATCCTACCGTGCCTTTCTAAGGTCTTCGAAAGCCAAGTTAACAAACAGATCACCGACCATTTTGAATCCCACCGTAGCTTCTCCGCTATGCAACCTGGTTTCCGCACTCAAGGTCAGCCACGCTCAGCCACGCTCAAGGTCCTAAACGATATCATAACCGCCATCGATAAGAGACAATACTGTGCAGCTGTATTCATCGACCTGGCCAAGGTTTTCGACTCTGTCAATCACCGTATTCTTATTGGCAGACTCAACAGCCTTGGGTTTTCAAATGACTGCCATGGCTGGTTCACCAACTACTTCTCAGTCTGAGTTCAATGTGTCAAATCGGAGGACCTGTTGTCTGGACCTCTGGCAGTCTCTATGGGGGTGCCACTGGGTTCAATTCTCGGGCCAACTCTCTTCTCTGTATACATCATTGATGTCGTTCTTGCTGCTGGTAATTCTCTTTTCCACCTCTATGCAGACGACACCATTCTGTATACATCTGACCCTTTGGACACTTTGTTAACTAACCTCCAGACGAGCTTCAATGCCATACAACTCACCTTCCGTGGCCTTCAACTGCTCTTAAATGCAAGTAAAACTAAATGCATGCTCTTCAACCGATCCCTGCCCGCACCTGCCCGCCCGTTCAGCATCACTACTCTGGACGGTTCTGACTTAGAATATGTGGACAACTACAAATACCTAGTTGTCTGGTTAGACTGTAAACTCTCATTCCAGATTCACATTAAGCATCTCCAAACCAAAATTAAATCTAGAATCGGCTTCCTATATCGCAACAAAGCCTCCTTCACTCATGCTGCCAAACATACCCTCGTAAAACTGACCATCCTACCGATCATTGACTTCGGCGATGTCATTTACAAAACAGCCTCCAACATTCTACTCAGCAAATTGGATGCAGTCTATCACAGTGCCATCCGTTTTGTCACCAAAGCCCCATATAATACCCACCACTGCGGCCTGTATGCTCTCGTTGGCTGGCCCTCACTTCATATTCGTTGCCAAACCCACTGGCTCCAGGTCATTTACAAGTCTCTGCTAGGTAAAGCCCCACCTTATCTCAGCTCACTGGTCACCATAGCAGCACCAACCAGTAGCACGCGCTCCAGCAGGTATATTTCACTGGTCCCCTCGAAGCCAGTTCCTCCTTTGGCCGCCTTTCCTTCCAGTTCTCCGCTGCCAATGACTGGAACGGACTGCAAAAATCACTGAAGCTGGAGACTCATATCTCCCTCACTAACTTTCAGCACCAGCTGTCAGAGCAGCTCACAGATCACTGCACCTGTACATAGTTCATCTGTAAATAGGCCATCCAACTACCATTCCATGTGTAACTCTGTGTTGTTGTTTGTGTCTCACTGCTTTGCTTTATCTTGGCCAGGTCGCAGTTATAAATGAGAACTTGTTCTCAACTAGCCTACCTGGTTAAATAAAGGTGAAATACATTTTTTTAGATAAAAATATTTTTAAAATCCAAAGTGTAATTAATAACTTCACCATGCTCAAAGGGATATTCAGTGTTAGCTTTTTTTTAGCCAACCACCAATAGGTGCACTTCTTTGCGAGGCATTGGAAAACCTCCCTGATCTTTGTGGTTGAATATGTATTTGAAATTCACTGCTCTACTGAGGGACCTTACAGTGTGTGGGGTACAGAGATGAGGTAGTCATTTAAAAAATCATGTTAAGCACTATTATTTCACACAGAGATTCCATGCAACTTATTATGTGACTTGTTAAGCACATTTTTACTCCTGAACTTATTTAGGCTTGCCATAACAAAGGGTTTGAATACTTCTTGACTCAAGGCATTTCAGCATTTAATTTTCTATTCATTTGTAAAGATTTCTAAAAACGTAATTCAAAGTTGACATTATGGGGTATTGTGTGTAGGCCAGTAACACAAAATCTCAATTGCATACTTTTTAATTTCAGGCAGAAACACAACAAAATGTGAAAGAAATCAAGGGGTGTGAATACTTTCTGAAGGCCCTGTATACAGCATTTTGAAATCCATCATGTGTCTGTGAGAGGTGATTGAGATGCATGGACTCGCCTTTGGGCACTGACACACTATGGTATTCCGTGTTCTTAGGAGCCAAGAGAAGTGAACACCAGGAATACTGCATATCCAATATAGTTATGAATTAAATTCACAAGCAATAATAACCTGCACATATTGTTCAGTTTGCCAAGGGGTTATGCTGATTTTGGATTCCGATTTGGATACGCTAGAGTTGGGCTGTTTACACCTTGACCACACAAATGAGTCGTTTGTCCAAGGCTCACTGCAACTCAGGTAACATACTGTACTGTACATGAAGATAACTGTCCCCGTGCCTGCAAGATATTAACCAGTCATACTCTTATGGAAAAACCACATGAATTTCATGTGACCACGTGATCTTATGTGATGTTAATGTGATAACTTGTGACAACTTGTAAAGCAAAATGTGAAAACATGAAACCACACATGTGAAAAATGGAATGACAGGAAGATCATCCTTCCCTGTGCCTGTAATACATTAGCCAGCATTACCCTTATGGAAAAAACACGTGCTTTCACGTGAAACATGTGATTTTCCGCTTATGAAATCATGTCGTTTTTCTGTAAAGGTACAAATGAAATACAGTGAGGAGAACAAGTATTTGATACACTGACGATTTTGCAGGTTTTCCCTACTTACAAAGCACGTAGAGGTCTGTAATTATTATCATAGGTACACTTCAACTGTGAGAGACGGAATATAAAACAAAAATCCAGAAAATCACATTGTATGATTTTTAAGTAAATAATTTGCATTTTATTGCATGACATAAGTATTTGATCACCTACCAACCAGTAAGAATTCCGGCTCTCACAGACCTATTAGTTTTTATTTAAGAAGCCCTCCTGTTCTCCACTCATTACCTGCATTAACTGCACCTGTTTGAACTTGTTACCTGTATAAGACACCTGTCCACACACTCAATCAAACAGACTCCAACCTCTCCACAATGGCCAAGACCAGAGAGCTGTGTAAGGACATCAGGGATAAAATTGTAGACCTGCACAAGGCTGGGATGGGCTACAGAACAATATGCAAGCAGCTTGTTGAGAAGGCAACAACTGCTGGTGCAATTATTAGAAAATGGAAGAAGTTCAAGAGGACGGTCAATCACCCTCGGTCTGAGGCTCAATGCAAGATCTCACTACGTGGGGCATTAATGATCACACGGCAGGACCTGGTCAATGACCTGAAGAGAGCTGGGACCACAGTCTCAAAGAAAACCATGAGTAACACACTATGCCTTCATGGATTAAAATCCTGCAGCGCACGCAAGGTCCCCCTGCTCAAGCCAGCGCATGTCCAGGCCCATCTGAAGTTTGCCAATGACCATCTGGATGATCCAGAGGAGGAATGGGAGAAGGTCATGTGGTCTGAAGAGACAAAAAAAGAGCTTATTGGTCTAAACTCCACTTGCGTTGTTTGGAGGAAGAAGAAGGATGAGTACAACCCCAAGAACACCATCCCAACCGTGAAGCATGGAGGTGGAAACCTCATTCTTTGGGTGTGCTTTTCTGCAAAGGGGACAGGAAGACTGCACCGTATTGAGGGGAGGATGGATGGGGCCATGTATCGCGAGATCTTGGCCAACAACCTCCTTCCCTCAGTAAGAGCATTGAAGATGGGTCATGGCTGGGTCTTCCAGCATGAAAACGACCCGAAACACACAGCCAGGGCAACTAAGGAGTGGCTCTGTAAGAAGCATCTCAAGCTCCTGGAGTGGCCTAGCCAGTCTCCAGACCTGAACCCAATAGAAAATCTTTGGAGGGAGCTGAAAGACCGTATTGCCCAACGACAGCCACGAAACCTGAAGGATCTGGAGAAGGTCTGTACGGAGGAGTGGGCCAAAATCCCTGCTGCAGTGTGTGCAAACCTGGTCAAGAACTACAAGAAATGTATGATCTCTGTAATTCCAAACAAAGGTTTCTGTACCAAATATTGAGTTCTGCTTTTCTGTTGTATCAAATACTTGTGGGGCAAAAAAGTATTTAGTCAGCCACCAATTGTGCAAGTTCTCCCACTTAAAAAGATGAGAGAGGCCTGTAATTTTCATCATAGGTACACTTCAACTATGACAGACAAAATGAGAAATAAAATCCAGAAAATCACATTATAGGATTTTGAATGAATTTATTTGCAAATTGCGGTGGAAAATAAGTATTTGGTCAATAACAAAAGTTTATCTCAATACTTTGTTATATACCCTATGTTGGCAATGACAGAGGTCAAACGTTTTCTGTAAGTCTTCACATGGTTTTCACACACTGTTGTTGGTATTTTGGCCCATTCCTCCATGCAGATCTCCTCTAGAGCAGTGATGTTTTGGGGCTGTTGCTGGGCAACACGGACTTTCAACTCCCTCCAAAGATTTTCTATGGGTTTGAGATCTGGAGACTGGCTAGGCCACTCCAGGACCTTGAAATGCTTCTTACGAAGCCACTCCTTCGTTGCCCGGGCGGAGTGTTTGGGATCATTGTCATTGTCATGCTTTCCTTTACACCGATCAGTCGTCCTGGTCCCTTTGCAGAAAAACAGCCCCAAAGCATGATGTTTCCACCCCCATGCTTCACAGTAGGTATGGTGTTCTTTGGATGCAACTCAGCATTCTTTGTCCTCCAAACACAACGAGTTCAGTTTTTACCAAAAAGTTATATTTTGGTTTCATCTGACCATATGACATTCTCCCAATCTTCTTCTGGATCATCCAAATGTTCTCTAGCAAACTTCAGACAGGCTTGGACATGTACAGGCTTAAGCAGGGGGACATGTCTGGCACTGCAAGATTTGAGTCCCTGGCGGCGTAGTGTGTTACTGATGGTAGGCTTTGTTACTTTGGTCCCAGCTCTCTGCAGGTCCCCTGTGTGGTTCTGGGATTTTTGCTCACCCTTGTGATCATTTTGACCCCACGGGGTGAGATCTTGCGTGGAGCCCCGGATCGAGGGAGATTATCAGTGGTCTTGTATCTCTTCCATTTCCTAATGTTTGCTCCCACAGTTGATTTCTTCAAACCAAGCTGCTTACCTATTGCAGATTCAGTCTTCCCAGCCTGGTGCAGGTCTACAATTGTGTTTCTGGTGTCCTTTGACAGCTCTTTGGTCTTGGCAATAGTGGAGTTTGGAGTGTGACTATTTGAGGTTGTGGACAGGTGTCTTTTATACTGATAACAAGTTCAAACTGGTGCCATTAGTACAGGTAACGAGTGGAGGACAGAGGAGCCTCTTAAAGAAGAAGTTACAGGTCTGTGAGAGCCAGAAATCTTGCTTGTTTGTAGGTGTCCAAATACTTATTTTCGACCATAATTTGCAAATAAATTCATTAAAAATCCTACAATGTGATTTTCTGGATTTTTTTCCTTGTCTGTCATAGTTGAAGTGTACCTATGATGAAAATTACAGGCCTCTCTCACCTTTTTAAGTGGGAGAAGTTTGGCTGACTAAATGACTAAATACTTTTTTGGCCCACTGTATGTCATGCAATACAATTCTAATTAGTTTCTTAAAAATCATACAATGTGATTTTCTGGATTTTTGTTTTACATTCCGTCTCTCACAGTTGAAGTGTACCTATGATAAAAATTACAGATGTCTACATGCGTTGTAAGTAGGAAAACCTGCAAAATCAGCAGTGTATCAAATACTTGTTCTCCCCACTGTACATGTATGTCCTTGTCCACTTTTCACTTTTCACTTCGATGAAATAGGTTCTTGTCTGTTGCTCATTTCCATTGGCCACGAGCCACTCAGATGACTATGCTATACAGGAAGATCACTTCCTGTTATTGTCCCAGGCCAGATCCCAAATCAACCTCTAAACAATACGCCCTATGCACTTGCAGCGATTTGAGAGGATTTGATTGGTATAAGCAATATGGTGAAACTTCCACCTAGCCTATTAGATAGCAAGGTGGATTTATTGCCATATTGCTTACACCTGTCAAAATCATCTCAGATCTTCCCAAGTGGATAGAGCATAGGGGTCGATTTGGGATCATCCTTCCCTGTGCCTGCTACACTAGATGTTAGCCAGACGTTACATGATCTTTGAATAAGGAGAAACCTGTTCAGGCAGCAAGGGTGCTCTCCACCATTCAATGATAAGGAAGAACAACTTTCAAACCCTCCCTATCCTATCCTCACCCCCACGTAAAGTAGGTTACATAAATATGCTAATGCATCATATCGCTATCTCCCTTCTCCCTGATAATTTAGGTAAACACAATGGATGTTTCCACACAAAAGACTTTATCATTACAGCGGTGATTACGTACCTAGAGCACAGGCCTTTATCGTAGAAACACACAGTTACTACTCTGACCTCAGCTCGGCAGCACAGGCGTTCCCAGTCTGCCCCTCTCTTTGTTTCCAGCTCTACCTTGACTCTGCCCTTCATCTCTCCTTGCCTGTTTCCTTCCCCAAATATTGTCTGTCGGAAAAAAGACAATTTATTTGTAATGTTACCAAGCCATTGATAAGCATTACGCCACCCCATCTCACTACTACTAACTGATCCAAACAAATTCCTACAAAATCATCTATGTTTTGAATACAAAACCTCCCAGAAGGAGGGTATTATCTATTCATATGTCATCAAGTAAAATTCCAGTAATAACTGGTTATAGTACAGAGGATGTTAAAATCCATATGGCACCAATCTACTAAGAAAAGCATCACTTCAGTCCTTCATGTTTGATACAGATCCACCAAATACATCTTGTTCTTCCTGCATGTTCAACTTGGCCATTATCGTCTCATTTATTAAAGCCACAGTCCTAAACTTGAGTTTTAGCCCAACTACAGCCCCGCCTCTTGGTTGATATAAAGCTATGGGGCTGGTACCAATCTACACACAATACATCATAACGAGAAAGCTAAAACAGGTTTTTAGATTTTTTTTGCCAATGTATTCAAAATTAAAAATGGAAATATGACATTTACATAAGACCCTTTACTCAGTACTTTGTTGAAACGCCTTTGGCACTGATTACAGCCTCAAGTCTACTTGGGTGTGACGCTACAAGCTTGGCACACCTGCATTTGGGGAGTTCCTCCCATTTTTCTCTGCAGATCCTCTCAAGCTCTTTCAGGTTGGATGGGGAGCATCGCTGCACAGCTATTTTTAGGTCTCGCTAGAGATGTTTGATCCGGGTTCAAGTCCGGGCTCGGTTGAGACATTCAAGGACATTCAGAGACTTGTCCTATAGCCACTCCTGCGTTGTCTTGGCTGTGTGGTTAGGGTCGTTGTCCTGTTGGAAGGTGAACCTTCACCCCCTTCTGAGGTCCTGAGTACTCTGGAGCAGGTTATCATCAAGGATCTCTATGTACTTGGCTCTGTTCATATGTCCCTGAATCCTGGCTAGTCTCCCAGTCCCTGCCGCTGAAAAACATGCCCACAGCATGATGCTGCCACCACCATGCTTCACCTTAGGGATGGTGCCAGGACACTTGGTATTCAGGCCAAATAATTCAATCTTGGTTTCATCAGACCAGAGAATCTTGTTTCTCATGGTCTGAGAGTCTTTATGTGCCTTTTGGCAAACTCCAAGGAGGCTTTCCTGTGCTTTTTACTGAGGAGTTGCTTCCGTCTGGCCACTCTACCATAAAGGCCTGATCGAAGCCATACTATAAAGCTAACAGAAATATTGCTAGCGATTGCCAAGAAATGTATTGCCTTGAAATGGAAATTGGATTCCTCCCTGCCAGTTGCAATGTGGCTATCGGAAGTTAATAGTTGTATCCCTTTGGAGAAAATCACTTGCTGCATGAGGAATAAGTTAAAGACATTTTACAGAATTTGGCAACCTTTTAATGACTATATGGAGAATCTCCCCCCACATCTCATTGATTGAATCTATATATAATCCTCACATAATGTTTCACACGTAATGTATATTATGTAGCCTATGGCAGGTGATCCAATGTCTCGTTATTTTATTATAATTTTTTATTATTGTATGTTTGTTTATATAATTATAATTATAATTTATTTTTGTTACGCTCGTCTGTTACTGTCACTTTGTCCTATCGTTGTCTAATATCTTTTCACTTTTGTTTTGAATGTTCTTAATTGGAAAATAAAAACAATTAAAAATAATAATAAAGGCCTGATCGGTGTAGTACTACAGAGACGGTTGTCCTTCTGGAAGATTCCCCCATCTCCAAAGAATAACTCTGGAGCTCTATCAGAGTGACTATCGGGTTTTTGGTCTCCTGACAAAAGCTCTTCTCCCATGATTGCTTAGTTTGGCCGGGCGGCCAGCTCTAGGAAGAGTCTTGGT
Source organism: Oncorhynchus keta (assembly GCF_023373465.1). Taxonomy (NCBI): domain Eukaryota; kingdom Metazoa; phylum Chordata; class Actinopteri; order Salmoniformes; family Salmonidae; genus Oncorhynchus; species Oncorhynchus keta. The sequence goes on from NC_068439.1 coordinate 23,470,239, forward strand.
GGTTCCAAACTTTTTCAATATATAAATGATGGAGGCCAATGTGTTATTGGGGACCTTCAATGCTGCAGAGATATGTTGGCACCCTTCCCCAGATCGGTGCCTTGACACAATCCTGTCTCAGAGCACTACAGACAATTCCTTCAACCTCATGGCTTGGTTTTTGCTCAGACATACATTTTCAATTGTGGGACCTTATACAGACAGGTGTGCCTTTTCAAATCATGTCCAATCAATTGAATGTACCAGAGGTAGACTGTAGAGACATCTCAAGGATGATCAATGGAAACAGGATGCACCTGAGCTCAATTTCGAGTCTCATAGAAAAGTGTCTGAATACTTATGTAAATAAGGTATTGATGTTTTTTAAAATTTTAATACCTTGAAAAAATGTCTAAAAAACGTTTTTTTCTTTGTCATTATGGGTTATTGGGTGGGTATTGATGAGAAAAACATATATTTAATACATTTTAGAATAAGGCTGTAACGTAACAAAATGTGGAAAATGTCAAAGGGTCTGAATACTTTCCGAATGCACTGTAAAAGTACATTTGTAATCAAACTTTAATAATATTCCTGCCTTTCCTTGAATTGACAATCAAACAGAAGTACTAATCCTAATCTTCCCACCATTTGAATGAAACATACTCACATAAACTTCATGTGTCTTGAAGTAAAACTTTTTTATGAAAACATACCAGATTGACACTTTTCCATTATATAGTGTTGGAATGACAGGTTCCTTTAATTAAACTTTAGTAAATAATCTACATAATGATATCCTTACCTGCTCCCTTCTATAGGCTAAACTGTGGCTGCATTCCCAATTTCCCCTACAAATCCCATAGGGCCCTGGTCAAAAGTAGTGCACTAAATAGGAAATCTGGTACCATTTGGAATGCGGCCCATGACTCAGTAAAAGGGGCATAGAGAGAGATGAGAATCATGCCCGAAAGGTCCTGAGTCACCATTGGCTATGGTCTATGGTACAGGGGGCGGGGGGCAGTTAGGCATGTCAAGCACCTTGTCTGCCATATGAATGATCACACCCTTTAGAAGAACTGAACTCCTGGCTCTCCAATACTAGACCCACTCTCTCTATCTTTCAAAAAGTCACTGGATAAAAGAGAGATGTGTGCTGATTAAAACACAAGGATATGGCAGTAGTGTTACAGTAGAATGCCTCTATATTCAGATTTGACCAATCAGACCAGATCAGAATTGGGCTGCCTGTGTAAATGCAGCCGAAGTAGCCCCATTTCCGACAAGGGGCGCTTCTGTTGATTCCCCTTACATAGCATTGTGGGATCATACACACTCATAATGATTTAGGTGTTAAGACGTTGGTCACAAGACATCATATCAGTGCATTTACTGGGACAAACTATACTAATTCTACCCCTGTGTCCTTGATTTCCCCATCACCTCTAAGAGGTGACATGGGTGTGACATGGTGAGGTTGGACCCAGATGCAGAGAAGAGACCAGACGAGGAATCAGTGTTTAAGGATAAACATAATACTTTACTGAGAAAAGGTGACGGAAGGATCATAGTGACACTGGGAAAACAACAGACACTAAGGCTCGAAAACTCACTCAAGAGACAAACACACACAGCACACAATTCAAGCTTTAGCAAAGGACAACATAAAACACACCTATTTTAACAGGTAAATCACAATGAGTAAGTAAGACACACTTGAGTGTTGTTAATGTCTCTGGGACAGTCTCTGGCGCCCTCAGGTGGAAGCATAATAATGGACATGTGCATACGTGTGTGTGTGTGTGTGTGTGTGTGTGTGTGTGTGTGTGTGTGTGTGTGTGTGTGTGTGTGTGTGTGTGTGTGTGTGTGTGTGTGTGTGTGTGTGTGTGTGTGTGTGTGTGTGTGTGTGTGTGTGTGTGTGTGTGTGTGTGTGTGTGTGTGTGCGCTTGTGAACTACATGGTGAAAAATTTACCTGAACGGCAACAGTCCAGTGGACGATCTCGGCAGTGTGTTATTAGCATACGCCGCCCAGACGAGGAACTTGCTCCATTTGCTGTCCTGGGTGGAGACGAAGCAGCAGAGAAACTTTTTCAGCTTCTGGTTGGCCTGCTCAGTTTGCCCATTCAACCCCATGGAGAGACTCACTGATGCTGAGATAGTCCGGCGAAGTCGGTGTTGTCGAAAGACATGGGTAACCATGAGATACCATTTTGTATACAGTGGGGCAAAAAAGTATTTAGTCAGCCACCAATTGTGATAGTTCTCCCACTTAAAAAGATGAGAGAGGTCTGTAATTTTCATCATAGGTACAATTCAACTATGACAGACAAAATGAGGAGAAAAAAAATAGGATTTTGAATGAACTTATTTGCAAATTATGGTGGAGAATAAGTATTTGGTCACCTACAAACAAGCAAGATTTCTGGCTCTCACAGACCTTTAACTTCTTATTTAAGAGGGTCCTCTCTCCTCCACTTGTTACCTGTATTAATGTTTGAACTTGTTATCAGTATAAAAGACACCTGTCCACAACCTCAAATAGTCACACTCCAAACTCCACTATGGCCAAGACCAAAGAGCTGTCAAAGGACACCAGACACAAAATTGTAGACCTGCACCAGGCTGGGAAGACTGAATCTGCAATAGGTAAGCAGCTTGGTTTGAAGAAATCAACTGTGGGAGCAATTATTAGGAAATGGAAGATATACAAGACCACTGATAATCTCCCTCCATCTGGGGCTCCATGCAAGATCTCACCCCGTTGTGTCAAAATGATCACAAGAACGGTGAGCAAAAATCCCAGAACCACACGGGGGGACCTAGTGAATGACCTGCAGAGAGCTGGGACCAAAGTAACAAAGCCTACCATCAGTAACACACTACGCCGCCAGGGACTCAAATCCTGCAGTGCCAGACATGTCCCCCTGCTTAAGCCAGTACATGTCCAGGCCCGTCTGAAGTTTCCTAGAGAGCATTTGGATGACCCAGAAGAAGATTGGGAGAATGTCATATGGTCAGATGAAACCAAAATATAACTTTTTGGTAAGAACTCAACTCGTCGTGTTTGGAGGACAAAGAATGCTGAGTTGCATCCAAAGAACACCATACCTACTGTGAAGCATGGGGGTGGAAACATCATGCTTTGGGGCTGTTTTTCTGCAAAAGGACCAGGACGACTGATCCGTGTAAAGGAAAGAATGAATGGGGCCATGTATCGTGAGACTTTGAGTGGTTTTTACATCAGCAAGGGCATTGAAGATTAAACGTGGCTGGGTCTTTCAGCATGACAATGATCCCAAACACACCGCCCGGGCAACGAAAGAGTGGCTTCGTTAGAAGCATTTCAAGGTCCTGGAGTGGCCTAGCCAGTCTCCAGATCTCAACCCCATAGAAAATATTTGGAGGGAGTTGAAAGTCAGTGTTGCCCAGCAACAGCCCCAAAACATCACTGCTCTAGAGGAGATCTGCATGGAGGAATGGAGCAAAATACCAGCAACAGTGTGTGAAAACCTTGCGAAGACTGTTTGACCTCTGTCATTGACAACAAAGGTTATATAACAAAGTATTGAGATACATTTTTGTTATTGACCAAATACTTATTTTCCACCATCATTTGCAAATAAATTCATTAAAATGTGTGATGTGATTTTCTGGATTTTTTTCTCATTTTGTCTGTCATAGTTGAAGTGTACCTATGATGAAAATTACAGGCCTCTCTCATCTTTTTAAGTGGGAGAACTTGCACAATTGGCGGGTTGCTGTGGAGGGTGCCGGGCAGTTGACCGGGGTAGCGTTAGCCAGGTGGAAAGCATGGCCAGCCATAGAGAAATGCTTATTGAATTTCTCAATTATCGTGAATTTATCGGTGGTAACAATGTTTCCTAGCCTCAGAGCAGTGGGCAGCTGGGAGGAGGTGCTCTTATTCTCCATGGATTTTACACTGTCCCAGAACTTTTTTGAGTTTGTACTACAGGATGCAAATTTCTGTTTGAAAAAGCTTTAGCTTTCCTAACTTCCTGTGTATATTTATTCCTAACTTCCCTGAAAAGTTGCATATCACAGTTGCATATCATAGGCATCCAGTGAGTAGCTAGGCGGACACTGCGATTCAGACAGCTAGCAGTCCGGGGCTAGAATGCACCCAGTCAGTACATAGATACAGGCGTCCGTCTTAACTCAGTAACCGGAGAGGACGGAAACCACTTAGGAATTTCACCATGAGGCCTATGGTGACTTAAAATAGTCTGATTACAAAGCCTTATGTTTGGGGCAAATCCAACACAGCCGATCCCTGAGTACCATTCTTCATATTTTCAAGCAGGGTGTTGGCTGCATCATGATCTGAGTATGTTTGTCATGAAATTAAATAGGAGAGAGCTAAGCACAGACAAAATCCTAGATGAAACCATGGTTCAGTCTGCTTTCCAAAAGAGACTTGGAGACAAATTCCCCTTTCAGCAGGACAATAGCCTAAAACACAAGGCCAAATTTACACTCGAGTTACTTACCAGGTGGCCTAGTTACATTTATGACTTAAATCGGCTTGAAAAGCTATGGCAAGACTGAAAACGGCTGTCTAGCAATGATCAACAACAAACTTGACAGGGCCAAAATAATTTGAAAAATAATAATGTGGGTATGAAGGGTATGAATGCTTTGTGAAGGCACTGTAAATATAAGCCCATCTTTAAAAAACATACGCAAACAATAACTCGGACTGCATGCAGACCCCGTAAATAAAATATAGAGCTGGATATTAAATATTCATACTCCCTCCTCCTTCCCTACTGGATGACATGACAGCCTATTGTTAAAATGCAAAGCGACCCACGGGAGCTTATTAGATAATCAAAGTGTTCATCAAGGGCAAAGGGCTAATGAAAACTACAATAGGAAAAAACAGGTTGGCAGCCTATATTGGCACAATCCCCACCTCTACACCTCCCTCTCATCCTCCCACCTTCCTTCCCTCTTTCCCTGTCTGCAGAGGGAGGCAACGTTGTTGGTAATTCAGAGAGGGATGATGGAGGGGCCTCCCAATCAGCAGCAGGATTCCAGGGCCCAATACAGTAGTGTGTTTAATCACATGGTTGAGTCAAAAATGGTAAACCAAGTGAATGGTTTGTTGATTAATTTGGTTGGCGGCACGCCACGGCACGCTGGGCGAGGATTTGTTGGGCCCTCTGAAATTAGGTTGTTCATTGGAGTGCTAAGGAGTACGCTTGGGCTATCATCTGGGAAATTCGCCATAATGGCGTAGTCCAGACGAAGCTGATAAGACTGTAAATCTGAGATGGGGGAGAGATGGATCGGGGGGAAGGGGGATGGTAAAGGAAATGATTGGCACGGCATTATCTGAGGAGACCAGAATATAGAATACATCTGTGTCTGTGGAGAGACAGCAGGATTTGAATCTAACGTAAATAAGCAAATGATATACCACTGAATAAGTTAATTGCCTGGTCGTATTTTGTTGATTTGATCTTTGACTTGACTTTCTACCTATCTGGTAAATGAATGCTACATTGAAAAACATAATACACTTTGGGTCATAAATAAGTGATTTTTCATTATTCCTCTTCTCAATTGGAATAGTTTTGACCTTATTGGCGTGCAGTGTGGGAGGGTAACAGATGACTGTGTCATCATCCCCTCACAGAGCACAGATCTATCTCTCTTTTAAAGTAGGTAATAATATATACCATTTAGATTTTATCCAAAGCGACCTACAGTCATGCATGCATATACTCTACGTACAGGTGGTCCCAGGAATAGAACCCTCTACCCTAGTGTTGCAAGCTCCATGCACCAGCTACTGCGCTACAGAGGACCATCACAAAGGGATGTTTGGAGATTCAAAGTGTAGACCCTGGAAAGCCTTCACCTAAAAATAACTAAGTTACCAGACATGTCAGTTTGGCTTCTCTTTGCATTACCAGTGCCAGGGAACTTCAAGAGTCACTTTTAAAGTCTTTTAAAGTCACTTGAGAGACCCTTTGCTGTGTGTTTATTGTGTTTGTGTTAGTGTATCAGTGTGTGTTGTTATATTTGTATTTATTATGGATCTCCGTTAGCTGCTGCCAAGGCAGCTACTCTTCCTGTGGTCCTGCATTCCTGTGGTCCAAAAAACATTACAATACATTCATAACAGATTTCACAACACACTGTTTGTACCATCAGGCCCCTACTCCACTACCACATATCTACAACACAAAATCCATGTGTACGTGTGTGTATAGTACATGTCTTATCATGTGTGTGTATGTATGTATCTGCATCTATGTTTTTGTTGCTTCACAGTCCCTGCTGTTCCATAAGGTGTATTTTATCTGTTTTTACAATCTGATTCTACTGATTGCATCAGTTACCTGATGTGGAATAGTGTTCCATGTAGTCTTGGCTCTATCTAGTACTGTGCGCCTCCCATAGTCTGTTCTGGACTTGGGGACTGTGAAGAGACCTCTGGTGGCATGTCTTGTGGGGTATGCATGGGTGTCTGAGCTGTGTGCTAGTCATTTAAACAGAAAGCTAGGTTCTTTCATGTCAATACCTCTCACAAATACAATTAGTGCTGAAGTCAATCTCTCCTCCACTTCGAGCCAGAAGAGATTAACATGCATATTATTAATGTTTGCTCTGTGTACATCCAAGACCTGCTCTGAGCTAATTGCAATTTTCCCTCTTTGTGCCACTTGACCACATGACTGAACAGTAGTCCAGGAGTGACAAAACTAGAGCCTGTAGGACCTGTCTTGTTGATAGTGCTGTTAAGAAAGTAGAGTAGCGCTTTAATATGGACAGACTTCTGTTGTATCAACATGTTTTGGTCATGACAGTTTACAATCCAGGGTTACTCCAAGCAGTTTAGTCACGTCAACTTGCTCAATTTCCACATTATAAATTACAAAATTTAGTTGAGGTTTAGGGTTCAGTGAATGATTTGTCCCAAATACTGTCACATATACTCCCTCTCTGGCCTCTAGGTCATCGTGCTACTGATTATCCTGAATACCTGTCACCATTGTCACACGCACCAGCGCCTCATGACACTCGCCTGGACTCCATCACCTACTTGATTTTCTTCTCAAAATCTGTCACTCTCCTTTGTTCTTTACTCAGGTGTTATTGACTCTGATTTCATGTCGGTGCGTTGTTTGGTTTGTGTTCATTGTTTTTTACATTTATTAAAACACTCACTCCTTGAGCTTGCTTCCCGACTCTCAGCACACTCGTTACAAATACAATGCTTTGAGTTTAGAAATATTTAGGACTAACTTAAACCTTGCCACCCATTCTGAAACTAACTTCAGCTCTTTGTTAAGTGTTGCAGTCATTTCAGTTGCTGTAGTAGCTGATGTGTATGGTGTTGAGTCATCCACATACATAGACACACTGACCTTACTCAAAGCCAGTAGCATGTCATTTGTAAAGATTGAAACAAGTAGGGGCCTACATAGCTTCCCTGAGGAATTCCTGATTCTACCTGGATTATGTTGGAGAGGCTTCCATTATTAAAGAACACCCTTTGTGTTCTGTTAGACAGGTAACTCATTCCACAATATAGCAGGGGGTGTAAAACCATAACACATACCTTTTTCCAGCAGACTATAATAAGACTATAATCGATGATGTCAAAAACCGCACTACAGCCCCCACAATCTTTTTATCATCAATTTCTCTCAGCCAATCATCAGCCATTTGTGTAAGTGCTGTGCTTGTTGAATGTCCTTCCCTATAAGTGTGCTGAAAGTGTGTTGTCAATTTGTTTACTGTGAAATAGCATTGTATCTGTTCAAACTCCATTTTTTCCAAAACTTCACTAAAGGTTGGTAACAGACTGATTGGATATTTGAGCCAGTAAATGGGGCTTTACTATTCTTAGATAGCATAATGACTTTTGCTTCCCTCCAGGCATGAGGGCACACTGTCACGCCCTGACCTTAGAGAGCCTGTTTATTTCTCTATTTGGTTAGGTCAGGGTGTGAATTGGGTGGGCATTCTAGTTTGTCTGTTTCTTTGTTAGCTGGGTATGGTTCCCAATCAGAGGCAGCTGTTTATCATTGTCTCTGATTGGGAATCATACTTAGGCAGCCTTTTTCCCACCTGTGTTTGTGGGTTATTATTATTATTTATTTTCTGTGAGTGTTTGTGTGCGCCACGGTTGCGTCACGTTTGGTTTCTGTTTACCTGTTTTTTGTGAAGGTTTCACTCCGATTAAAGATGTGGAATTACATGCACGCTGCGCCTTGACTCATTTATGACAGGGAGTTTGAAGACAGTGAACGTGACACACACACACGTTCCTGTTGGCTTATATTGAAGATATGGCAAATAGTAGTGGCAATATCGTCCGCTATTATCCTCAGTAATTTTCCATTCAAGTTGTCAGACCCCGGTGGCTTGTCATTGTTGGTAGACAACCTCTTCCACACTCAATTTAGATATACTTGTGTGTCAGTGTTTGTTGCTGGCATGTCATGCCTAAATTTGCTAATCTTGCCAATAAAAAAATAAGTAGCTAGGAATATCCGTTGGTTTTGTAATGAATGATAGCTCTGAGTTTGCTTTTTTTGACAAAATATAATTGAAGGTGCTCCAAAGCTTTTTACTAGCATTCTTTATGTCATTTATCTTTCTTTCATAGTGTAGTTTATTCTTCTTTTTTATTTAGTTTTGCCACATGATTTCTCAATTTGCAGTAAGTTTTCAAATCGGTTGTGCAGCCAGACTTATTTGCCATTCCTTTTGCCTCATCCCTCTCAACCATAAAATGTTTCAATTCCTCATCAATCCACAGGGATTTAACAGTTTTTACAATAATTTTCTCAATGGGTGCATGCTTATTAATCTTGGATAAGCAATTACATAAATGTGTCAAGTGCAACGTCTGATTGCTCCTCATTACACACCACAAACCAACAAATATTCTTTACGTCAACAAAATAGAAATCATTACAAAACTTATTGTATGACCTCATATACTATATTAGGCAGAGACCTTTGGCTTTCGTAAGACTACTAAATTGTGATCACTACAGCCGATGGCTCTGGATACTGCATTTAAGCACATTTCTTTAGCATTAGTAAAGATGTTATCAATACATGTTGATGATTTCATTCCTGTGCTGTTTGTAACTACCCTAGTTGGTTGACAGATAACCCGAATCAGGTTGCAGGCACTGGTTACAGTTTGGAGCTTTTTCTTTCGCGGTTAGCTTGATGAAAGCCAGTCAATAACCCAGAAAATATACCTCTCTGTTGATATCACATACATTATCAAGCATTTCACACGTCATCCAGATGCTTAGTGTGTGTTTGTGATAGTGTATCAGTGTCTGTGTGTTAGTGTGTGTTTGTGTGCTTGTGTTAGTGTATCAGTGTGTGTATCTCAGTAGGTTGCAATACTGACTGTTATTACTGTCTCTTTACCAATGTTAACTTCTGTCTGTGTCTATGATAACCAGGTCTGTGTGTAGATTAGTGTGTGGGGAATACAAGGGTGCAGCTTGTAGAATAAACAGTAACAACCCTAGCAGGCCATAAGTCAGGGGCTGGTGTCTCCACTGCTGTGTAGGTCCTTGAAGCCTGAAAGGGGAAGATAATTAACTTTCTTTCCTAGAACACAAGCAAAACACTGGGGTGCAAATCAATAGGGAGGAGTCATACCAGGGCGAGAGAGGAGAGAGAGGTCCAAGGTTTCATTTAGCTTGTGGTACGATGCAATCCCTCGTGTGCAAGTCCGTGCCCCACTTCTCAGGTTGGTTCAATGGTTTTAAAGGTGACCTGCAGCTCTAAGCCTTGAGCAAGAACAATTGCTGTAGCGTATGGTCCAATAGCCCCACTTCATTTCTGAAAGCCAGGGAAGGACCATCCTCCACTTTTTTTCAAGATTCAGAAGACTAAGGCTGGGATTCAATCCGATCCACCTTATAGCGCAATTTACATTTTAAGGTCATTTCAGATTGAGCCAACATAATTTTCAAATGGCCCTCTTGTGAAGTAGGAACTAGTGTCAAACACCACCTTCCTTAATCTCGTCACATATGCCACATTTACCGTGAATGCAGTCTCCGTGAATGCAGAATCATTGCCTTTAAAAGGTGCTAAGCTGAAAAGGGGTGATCTGAATGAATCCCTATGTTTATGCATTATTATATAGCTAGTTAAATAAGCAATTACATGTATATAGTTACATATACAGCTTTGGAAAAAATTAAGAGACCACTTCAAAATTATAATTTTCTCTGGTTTTACTATTTATAGTTATGTGTTTGGGTAAAATTAACATTTTTGTTTAATTCTATAAACTACTGACAAAATTTCTCCAAAATTCCAAATAAAATGTTGTAATTCAGAGCATTTATTTGCATAAAATGACAACTGGTCAAAATAAAAAAAAGATGCAGTGTTGTCAGACCTCGAATAATGCAAAGAAAATAAGCTCATATTCGTTTTTAAACAACGCAATACACATTTTTTAACTTAGGAAGAGTTCAGAAATCAATATTTGGTGGAATAACCCTGATTATCAATCACAATTATCTTTCACATTGATGTTTGGTGACTTTATGCCACTCCTGGTGCAAAAATTCAAGCAGCTCGGCTTTGTTTGATGGCTTGTAACCATCTATCTTCCTCTTGATCACATTCCAGAGGTTTACAATGGGGTTCAGGTCAGGAGATTGGGCTGGCCATGCCAGGGTCTTGATCTGGTGGTCCTCCATCCACACCTTGATTGACCTGTCTGTGTGGCATGAAGCATTGTCCTGCTGGAAAAACCAATCCTCAGAGTTGGGGAATATTGTCAGAGCAAAAGGAAGCATGTTTTCTTCCAGATCATCACCGATTCCAGATCATCCCCGATCCTTCACCAAATTTCACAGTGGGTGTGAGACACTGTGGCTTGGTGGATCGGTGATGATTTGGGCGTGCTTCAGTAAGGCTGGAATCGGGCAGATTTGTCTTTGTGAAGGATGCATGAATCAAGTCACATACAAGGTTGTCCTGAAAAAAAACTGACTTCCTTCTGCTCTGACAATGTTCCCCAACTCTAAGGAGTTTTTTCAGCAGGACAATGCTTGGATGAGTTATACAACAGTTAGAATTTTCGCACAGGAGTGACACTTTCTGCAAATAAATGCTCTAAATGACAATATTTTTATTTTGAATTTGGGAGAAATGTTGTCAGTAGTTTATAGAATAAAACAAAATTGTTCATTTTATCCAAACACATACAAGTAAAACCTGAAAAACGGATAGTTTTGCAGTGGTCTCTTCATTTTTTTCCAGAGCCGTATATCAACATGAAAATCACAGAATAAAAACTACGAGATTGCAGAACATGTTTTGTTATTACTTTATTAATTATTATTATTATTATCATTATTATTCAAGTTTAGATGTAACAGACATCTTTGCCATGTTTGTTGATTTTTTTGCATGTAAAACCTACGACACAAAAACGTAAAGGTGGTAGCAGGAAAAACAAAATAAAGAAACAAATCATCTAAACCCATCTTCTATGCAATAAAGTGTAAAAACAAGAAACAACATTCTAAAAATGATGGTTAAAACATGTACGAAAACATTTGCCTTTTTTGCCATGTCCGTGTCCACACTGGCTTAATGGCATCTTCTTGGCACAGATCATTCTTTCTGTCCATGGTGTTTCTTTTTCTTGTCCTCCTTATAGGCATGTTCACTCCTGCTAATTATTTTTGCAGTACCTGTGTATAGCATGCTAATAACACATTTAACAGTATCCTCTTTCTTCCTTGGCAATAAAACAGAATAATTGAAGTGCAAGCGTTAACATATTTCAAATTAAAACTTCGCAAATTGAACACAAAAAGAAAAATAGTTCCTTATGTTATTCGCTATCATATGATAAATGCACCTGTGAATTTATTACTAATATTACAGTTTTTTGTTTTCCGAAGAGGCATGTGCAGTAAAGCAGCATTGTAAGGCTATGTTGAGTTCATCGCTACTTCACACAAATCCTTGTTTGTGAATCCCAGGCAGACTCTCGTTTCGTTCCCCGCTGCTCATGTATAAATAAGTATGTGTATCTAAGGATGGACAGTTTAGATTGAACTCATGCTAGACGCAGCAGCAGCAATGGGTGGACGTACACAGTACGCACACACGAGAGAGAAAGAGAGCGAGAGGACAGAGAGAGAAACAGGTTTTTGGGGGAGTGTTTTAGAGGCTAAATACGTTGTCTACAAGCAAAATAGAAACAAGCTACAGAGGGGTAATGTTGCTGTGTGATAACTGTGTGGAAGTAGTATTTGTTTTGTCGCTCAAATGGTATTAATCCATCTACATCCTGTCAATTACTTGGATGAGTTATACAACAGCTGATTTGATGGGAAAAGCATTCAACACTGTTGATATTCAATGACTTATTTCTGTCAAAAGGCACCTGTTTCACCTGTCTATGGAACAAGTAGAAATTCATGCTATGTTCAAATTAAGTCCTTGAAAATAAGACTTACTAAAAACCAAAAATTAGAGTATTATGTCAATTTCAATTTAGTAGAGATACAAAAAATGGGCCTTGTGTACGATATAGTCAGTTGAAATACCTGGACAGGAAAACCCATGACGTCCAAAGCTATAATGCTCACAGAACATGATTTATGACCGAGATACATCAGCTTCTCTTAAAACAAATACATACAGGATGAACAAAGTCCAATACAGAGCATTTGTAGACTATAAAGCATTACAATGTGTACGAGGAGGAGCATACAAAGAAAGAAAGACATGGAATGGATAGTGCCTCTCTGTGGCATTCAAACAAACAGAAAAAAATACTTTGACTCCATTTCATCTCCCATTCAACCTTCTGACAAAAGGCCTCTGTTTTTTTAACGTGATCTATTGTCCTGTCCTCATGAGAGAAAAATACTAAGAATTGCAGGCATTTTGCTTCATTACCTTGTTTGCTACATTTGCAAATGTAAACAGTTTTGCAGAGCCAAGCTCGTGGCCCTTTACTCAAATGGAAAGTCAATGTTGCATATCAACATACCAGGTAGAAAATACTTTGTACAATATATCAGGCACTGATATTATGCATTTTTCATATTAACAACATAGAAAAAAAATATGTATTTATTATTTTATTTCCTTCCCAAATGTCTTTAGTGATATAAGGTTTGCATCCTAGCAACTTAAAATGTCTAGGGGAAATTCTGTGACAATAGTTTTCCCAAAAAAACCTTACAAAAAACAAGCTGTAGCCATAACTAAAATACATTAAAACATAAGACACTTAGATGGATGTTAAGCAGAGACCAATGCGACTGAAACCACTGCAGGCTATGTTTCTAAATCAGCCACGTGCGTTCCCTGAGGACGTTTATTTGAGGACAATCCAATCATTAGTCATCGCTCTGCCCATCCATCGGGGATGAGATTATGACAGACGACTGACATTTCCCATTTCCTCACTTTACATATCAATTCACACATCCTCATTCTGTACGGAACATTGAATCAACCAGGTAAGAGAACATTGATGAGTAGCACAACCAACCCACTGAATAATAAACCAATCCCAAAAACTCATAGATGTACCTTGTTGTTTACTGAACTGCCTTGTCAAAGTAACACTTCTGAAGAAAAAAATTAACAATAGCAAAAAAAACAAAAAACACAAAAATAAGCGGCTACTTGTGGTACCATTTTCCTCAAAAGCGTTTCCTTTACAACAAAAAAAGAAAATAGCAAATCACTTTTTCTGTATTAAGTCCAATATAAATGTTTAAATGATATTAGTTCCCTACACTGGCTGAGGAGGCACAGAAGCTATCATGGCACATTTAGCAAAAAGTCTCATTCAATCATTACAGTACGTTGTTTTTGTCCGTAGAGTTCTTTTTCATACTGCTATGCTTGTGCTAGAATTCCAAGTCTGTGGGGGGCACCAAAATCACACAGAGTCCATTGGAGCATCGGCCTTCGTCTCAGCTTCGACGGTGGGCCGGTGAAGCCCTCGTTGTATGTGTGTGGTGAAGTCATACTTGTCTGCGCAGGAGTGCAGGCAGATGCTGCACTGGAAGGGCCCTCCGTCGGCGTGGCAGCTCATGTGTAGGGCGTACATCACCTCATCCAGGAAGACGATGCCACAATGGATGCACTTGCAGGTCAGCTCGTCCTGCGTGCTCTGGTCCACCCTCTCCGGCTTAGCTGCAACGGTTGGGGGAGGAGGAGCTGGCTGGGGCGATGGCCCCTCTTCTACTTCCTCCTTCTCCTCTCCTCTCTCATGCTGCTCTCTCTCTTTCTCTTTCTCCTTCTCTACTGGGGGGACAGTGGGCATGGCCCGTGTGTCGGCGCTGCTAATCCTCTCCTTGGCAGCGGCGGTGGAGCCGTTGGCGGTGGGGGCCGGTTTGGAATGTTTGATGGCCAGGTCGAGAGGGATGTCACTCTCGGGGCCGGCGGGGGGTGGGGAAGGGAAGTGTGAGGGCAGGCTGAAGGTGGAGTAAGGCACAAAGCTTTGGCAAGGGTTGGGCAGACCAGGCATGTGGCCTAGGTAGTGTGGGTTGCCCGGCACAGACATTTTATACTTAGTCCAGAAGCGCAACCAGTCGGCCTCGCTCTGCAGGTCGTTGTGGATAAAGGGCAGGCTGAAGAACGGGTACTGGTACTTCTCGATGGGGCTGCCTGGTGGCGAGTAGCTAGCCTGTTTGGAAGGGCGCATGTACTTCTCGATGGGGCTACCCCTCTCGGAGGCCGAGCCGCCTTTCCCCTCCGAGCCCATGTGATGGACCCCGGCTGAGCCCACCCCGTTCCCCTCCGCCCCTCCCTCCGCAGGGTTCTTGTTGTGTATGTGCAAAGGAGGCATACGCTTGTGGATCTCTAGGGTCTGGCTGACCAGGAAGGCATGGGTGGAGCGAGGGCTGGGGTGGCCCTTAGCCCCAGAGGAGCCGTAGGCCTCGTACTTGCCCAGGGCGTTCGGGGGCTCCCCTCCGCGAGGAACGGGTCCTCCGTCTGAGCCTGGCCCATCCTCTCCTGGCCGACGCTCCAGGGGACTGCCATTAAGGCGCTCCTCGCTGTTGATTCGCTGCTGCTTGGAGCCCACAGGTTCGGAGGGCAGAGGATCGGGGTTGAGGCGCTTCCGCGTGCGTCTGCGGATGATCTGCTCGCCGTTGTTCTGCTTGATGATGTTCAGCGGCCGTGGAGTCTGGTGAGAGACAGATATACATTTGATTTATTTATGTAGTGAGCCATACATAAAAAATGTAGCTAAAGATGTCCCTAAATAAGAAAAGCGATCAGCTAAGCAATTTGATAGTAGGTGTAATTACACAACATATTACGCCACTAAAATGATCCCAGAATAACTGCAATATAAAAAGCATCAGGACTCGGCGAGTTAGGCTCTAGTCAGTAAAGCTTAATCCTGATAGTGACAGCTCCTTTTTCCTCCACCGCTCCCCCTCTAACCCACATCCTCCCTCTGTAACCCGCCTGCACCCTCTGCTCCCCAGCCGTCACCCAGTCACAGCTGGGCAGACAGGAGACACGAGCGTCTGACCTCCATCTAGCGCTGGCACACAGACAAGCCTAGCCCCAGGGCAGCTCACATTGCTTATTAGAGCCCAATAAGGGGATAAGACCTCCTGTAAATACTGCAGGAGTGTTGGTGTATTGCAGATGTCATGCAACCTTTTAAATGGTAACACATTTACTGCAAGATCCACAAAATAATGGATGTAGCCTACAGTATTCTCTCATTAACTGGCCAATTCATATTTGTAGCCACCAGGCAAATAGTAATCATTAAATTCAGTGATTACAATTGCAATATATTTTTTCGAGCGTCAAGCTTAAGGTCATCACTTATTCAGAATTTCTGTGTTTGCGTGTGATATGACATCCCTCAAGCATTGACTTGAAAATACAGAGATATCTAATATCATTTGGGAAATCGAAGCAAGAATTCTGTCAGTCTACCTTTAGGACACGTTTGAAACGGAGGAGCAAAATGAACGTTCTTGCCCTCATTTATCATCCAGGCCTTTCCTTTCTTTCCAGTTCTGTTCCTTTCTTTTTTCCTCTCCTTCATGTCATTCTGCCACAGGTAGAGTCTGGCATTCACAGCCAACTCCTGACACTTAACACGGCAATGCCGACGGACACGTTTTTATTAAAACGTTTCACCCGCTTTCCATTGAAATTTCCCAGAAATAACTGTGAGCCCAAACTAATAGGTGCATGGAAAAAAACTAAAACAGAGGTGTGGCCATTTTTATTCCATCGATTTGCTCCCTACACATACTGTATATTCATTCATACGGCCAGCGAAGAAATGGCCAGAAGAGAATCTGAATAAAAGGGATCAGATTGACCCTATTGCAGACTGACTTATAGGTGTGAAAAGTCCCTGACGAATCAATTCCACACCGTACCGCTGCCTACCTCCTTATCTTTGTGATAGAGAATCAGTTGACATGTTCCCGGGGAACGGAAACCAATCAAAAAAAGGGGGGAGACATGAAAAAAAGAGGAAAGAAAGGTTTGATGGCACAGGTTGATAGGAAGAAGGGAAATTAACTTTTTTTCCCTTTAAGGCTAGAACACTCTTAGAAAAAAGGTGCTATCTAGAACCTTTAATGATTATTCGGCTGTCCCGACAGGAGAACCCTTTGAAG
>NC_068439.1:23491882-23516882 GCF_023373465.1 Oncorhynchus keta
CATCAAAGGTAGGTGAATATTTATAATGCTATTTCTGACTACACAATATGACTACACAATATGGCGAATATCTTTTTGGCTGCTTTGTTGTCTGAACGCTGTACTCAGATTATTGCATGGTTTGCTTTTCCGTAAAAATTTTTTGAAATCTGACACAGCAGTTGCATTAAGGAGAAGTATATCTCTAATTCCAACACTTGTATTTTCATCAACATTTATGATGAGTATTTCTGTAAATAGATGTGACTCTCTGCAAAATCACAGAATGTTTTAGAACTACTGAACATAACATACCAATGTAAAATTAGATGTATTTATATTAATATGCACTTTATCGAACAAAACATACATGTATTGTGTAACATGAAGTCCTATGAGTGTCATCTGATGAAGATCATCAAAGCTTAGTGATTCATTTGATCTATATTTCTGCTTTTTGTGACTCCTCTCGTTGGCTGGAAAAATGGCTGTGTTTTTCTGTGACTTGGGGGTGACCTAACATAATCGTTTGTGGTGCTTTCGCTGTAAGGCCTTTTTGAAATCAGACACTGTGGCTGGATTAACGAGAATTGTATCTTTAAAATGGTGTAAAATACTTGTATGCTTGAGGAATTTTAATTATGAGATTTTTGTTGTTTTGAATTTGGTGCCCTGCACTTTCACTGGCTGTTGGCGAGGTGGGACGCTAGTCAACAGTATAGACAACAGATTGACAATAAAGGCCACAGACACAGCAAGGTGGATGGAAGACACAGACAGAAGAAAGGTCATCTTCATTCTCCCACCATCTTTACCTTATGTTTCTTTCTGCAATAGTTACCCATTATTACCTCTCTTACAGGATGTGCTGTTTCCATCCATCTAAGCAAATGTTCAAGTCCAATACCTATTCATGCATGCATCTATTTCCATACTGTTGCTGTGTCTGTCTAGACCGTCAGTTGTCTCCTGCTGTTTTGGCTCATCTACTACAGACAAAGGCCTACACAATACAAAAGTGTTGGCATTTCCAGACTGTACTGGTCAAATGGATGAGCTTCAATAAGCTAGCTACCTTTCTCTATGCTGCCTCGCTCTTCAACTCTGTCCCAAATGGCACGCTATTTCCTATATAGTGCACTCCTTTCGACCAGGGCTTTGGTCAAAATAAGTACACTATGTAGGTAATAGGGTGCCTTTTGGTGCGCCACCTCTCTCTGTCACCAGCAGCAGAACTTTTCAAAACGTCTCAGGAGACTGTTTCGAGCACGCCATTCATTGGTTTCTGTCAGCGTGACCAACGCGGGAGTGCACTTTGGCAACTGTAAAGAGAGACAGACTCTTCAGACAGAACAAAGTAATGCTGCCACTTCGATACGTTTTTACAACCCGGCATTTGACACACACACAGGGCATACGCTCCCCGCTGCCCGTCAAGTCCTATTATTAGAAGATAAAACCAGAGAGACATTTATTGTTGCAATGTGCTATGGCATAAGGAGTCCAGAACTCCATTACGGCCCACTACAGCACCGGTTTATGAGGTGCTATTATGGAATTATTTCTGTACAGCGTATAAAACTTTTATTCAAAAGTATAAAAATACTACTGCCATTGGCCGATGAATACGCCTGCAGATGAAAACGTCTTCATCACTGATTAATTGCAGCCACCAAAGGACCTCTTAAAAGACAAGCGATGGTGATGTTCTGTTAAACGAGGCCCTCGCTACACTGCTGCAACATCCAGGTGGTTTCCGGTGAGGACTGAACGAACAGGCGCACATGTGGCTATCATGAATCAGTCCCCACTGGGAGGATGGGAGGAACGCTTGCCATTGCCAAGAACAAACAAACAATCTCAGGAAAACAGACAATCCAGACTCCGAGTCTTGAGCAAACGGATGGGGAACCCGGCGGACTTGGAATCCCCTCCTCTCCATATCATTTGTTAGCAGCTAGTGGAGCAGGAAGAGTTACGTATACAACCCTACCTGATGGTCCACTGAAGTCTACCTCCTCACTAACAACTAGCAAGGAGCGCTAACAACTAACACATAAACAAGCCCAAACAACAGGCCAGTTCCTCCACTGTTGAGTCTACCTCCTCACTAACAACTAGCAAGGAGCGCTAACAACTAACACATAAACAAGCCCAAACAACATGCCAGTTCCTCCACTGTTGAGTCTACCTCCTCACTAACAACTAGCAAGGAGCGCTAACAACTAACACATAAACAAGCCCAAACAACATGCCAGTTCCTCCACTGTTGAGTCTACCTCCTCACTAACAACTAGCAAGGAGCGCTAACAACTAACACATAAACAAGCCCAAACAACATGCCAGTTCCTCCACTGTTGAGTCTACCTCCTCACTAACAACTAGCAAGGAGCGCTAACAACTAACACATAAACAAGCCCAAACAACATGCCAGTTCCTCCACTGTAGAGTCTACCTCCTCACTAACAACTAGCAAGGAGCGCTAACAACTAACACATAAACAAGCCCAAACAACATGCCAGTTGCAGCATGCAGGTCCAGAGGCACACAGAGACGAAAGTGACTGATTATGAGTATCACTACGTCCCCAATTGCCCCCTATTCTCTACATAGTGCACTACTACCCATAGGGCTCTGGTCAAAGGTAGTGCACTATATAGGGAATAGGGTGAAATTGGGGATATAATGGAGTCAACCACAGTCATTTTCATCATGTCTGAAGGTGGATCAATATAACACCAACTTAACAGTGCATCATAAGAGAAAAAGAGGACGAAGATACAAACTTCCACTAGTGCACAAACATAACTGTATGGATTTCTACATAATAACAACTAATATCAGACGTTTTTCAATGTATGCTTTAAGTTTAAGCATGCACAACAATATAAATGATATATGATACCCAAAGAAACTGTCTTTCATAACACAAAACCCCAGCAGGGTCAAGCTACCTACAGGGAGTCATCAGTTTAAGTTTCAGTTTGAAGTTTTACTAGTCATATGTATGGGAATATGCATGGTATACAGTACATCGTCCAACGAAATACTTACTCGCAGGTTCCTTCACGACAATGCAAGAACAATAAGAAATAATCAAATATACGAATACGAACATAAAGTAAATGGCTGAGTAGAATAGAACAAACATTTTAATAGAATATAATAAACATTTTAGTTAGGTTCTATCTAACCGAACAAGAGTCAGGGGAGTGTGTGATCTTAGGAAAAGCTCCCTCTCGCTCTCTCACCCAATTCCTCTCTCTCTCTCTCTGTCTTTCCCTCACCTCTCTCCTTCCGTCTCATTCTCTCTCTGTCTCTCTCTTTCTCTGACTGTGGTAGGCCTGGTCTGCTGGACTGGAGCTGGTTTAGACCACCAGGTGGCCTGGCCAGTGAAAGGGCCTCTTGTAGCAAGGCTCTCTGGAGCCTGGCTCTCTCTTTCTCTCCCTCTCTGGCCCAGTCGACCACACCGACTCAGGGAGCCTCCTGTGTAGGTCCCCCCCACCACCCAGGCAGCCGGCCCAGTCGCCTTCAGGCATGCAACACGGCCTAGAATATGCACTATACACTGGACTGGCGGACTCTGTGGACTCTAACCCAGTCGTAACCGAATTACCAAGATTAAACATAAAAATGTTAACGTTGAGTGACGTGCGGAGACAAAGGCCTCCTTGTTTCCGAGGGGTAATTCCTCACATGATGTCACATTTGCCTACCCATATGTTTGCCCAGACACTATTTCATTTCAAAGAGCATTGAGAAGTACGTCTTGGAAGGTTCCAGCCCAGGCCGTGGTGGTTTACTCACCAGAGAGAAAAAAAAATACAGTTTGTGTATTAAAAACCAACATTTCATTCTGAAAGAGGTATAGGGCCTGTGGCCTGTGAACTAAATCCAGTTGTAAAATCCTCAATGATTGAGAACATTGACCTATTTCTGGATAACATGTTGAAGTCTGTTACACAATGGCAATCTCCCCATATCTACAGAATTATAATGATAACAATCCCATTCGGGATGTGCATCTTTCCCTTTCAAGACGATTAGATACATATCTAGATACATGGGCTCTGATACGATACTTTTAGTTTGAAATTATTCGGTGCGATTCGGTATGATTAGAGAATTAATCGATGTGATTTGGTTCGATGTGATTCGGTGTGATTAGAGAATGAATTGATGCGATTTGGTTCGATGCGATTCAGTATGATTAGAGAATGAATCGATGCGATTCGGTTCGATGCGATTCAGTATGATTAGAGAATGAATCGATGCGATTTGGTTCGATGCGATTCGGTATGATTAGATAATGAATCGATGCGATTTGGTTCGATGCGATTCGGTATGATTAGATAATGAATCGATGCGATTTGGTTCGATGCGATTCGGTATGATTAGATAATGAATCGATGCGATTTGGTTCGATGCGATTCGGTATGATTAGATAATGAATCGATGCGATTTGGTTCGATGCGATTCAGTATGATTAGAGAATGAATCGATGCGATTTGGTTCGATGCGATTCGGTATGATTAGATAATGAATCGATGCGATTTGGTTCGATGCGATTCAGTATGATTAGAGAATGAATCGATGCGATTTGGTTCGATGCGATTCGGTATGATTAGATAATGAATCGATGCGATTTGGTTCGATGCGATTCGATGCACTAACAGTTGTTGTTTAAACACTAATTTTCCATTCTAAAATAAATCTGCTGCTGATGGAGTGTGTGTGTGTGTGTGTGTGTGTGTGTGTGTGTGTGTGTGTGTGTGTGTGTGTGTGTGTGTGTGTGTGTGTGTGTGTGTGTGTGTGTGTGTGTGTGTGTGTGTGTGAATGATGTATGTCTATAGTGTATGTCAGGGGTCATCAACTAGATTCTGCTGCGGGCCGATTTTTGGGTGAGCAGATGTTCAGGGGGCTGGAACATAATTACAGATAATTTGTAGACTGCAAATTGACTGCAAGAAGCCCAAACAGATTTAGTATTTGACTAAAACAGAATAATTTCACACCTTGTTTACATTGGTATCCAATCACATATATCTCTCTATTATGCGAGGGAATACTTTGGAACAAATTTGTAAAAAATGTATCCGTTGGAGTTGATTTGCTGGTGTGTTTAGTCTTTTATGTCCAACAACAACAAAAATTATGCTAATAATAATTGTGGGGGCAAATAAAATCACCTGTGGGGCAAAGTTGGGAACCCTGGTGTATGTACTGTGTCTGTGTGCAAATGGTGTATGTCTTTGGTGTAGGTACCTGATCAGAGCCATAAGTGAGACTAGGCATCTACTATCACCACTATCTGATAAGGGGGAGAATGTAGCCTATGTTTTTTTGTCCCCCAACTTTGGTTCTGAAATCACCTTCAACCACTAATTGTTTTTTGCAGCTTAAGCTTTTACTGCAGTGGGCTAAATCAGAGTAACACAGAGTGTTTCTTGGTAGTCTTAAACACATCTACTTTGAAACAAAAGTATACACCTTGATTTATTTGAATTTTAATTGAACCTTTATTTAACTAGGCACCTTACTGTACCATGTCAGATATACACTGAGTGTACAAAACATTAGGAACACCTTTCTTAGTTTCACTCCCCATTTTGCCCTCAGATCAGCCTCAATTCTTTGGGGCATGGACTCTGAGCAAGGCAGTTAACCCACTGTTCCCCGGGCGCCGAAGACGTGTATGTCGATTATGGCAGCTCCCCGGACATCTCTGTTTCAGAGGTTGGGTTGGGTTAAATGAGGAAGACGCATTCAGTTGTACAACTGACTAGGTATCCCCCTTTCCCTTTCTTTTCTACAAGGTGTCAAAAGCATCCATCCACAGGGATGCTGGCCCATGTTGACTCCAATGCTTTCCACAGTTGTGTCAAGTTTGCTGAATGTCCTTTGGGTGGTGGGCCATTCTTGATACACACGGGAAACGGTTGAGCATGAAAAATCCAGCAACATTGCAGTTGTTGACACACTCAAACCGGTGTGCCTGTCACCTACTATCATACCCCTTTCAAATCTTTTGTCTTGCCCATTCACCCTCTGAATGGCACACATACACAATCCATGTCTCAATTGTCTCAAGGCTTAAAACTCCTTCTTTAACCTGTCTCCTCCCCTTCATCTACACTGATTGAAGTGGATTTAACAGGTGACATCAATAAGGGATCATAGCGTTCACCCGGATTCACCTGGTCAGTCTATGTTATGGAAAGAGCAGGTGTTCATAATGTTTTTTCAACTCTATGTAGAGTTAGAGTTTTTATCCCAGTTTTACACTTTATATACATCACAGAAGACTGAAATATAATAAAACCGTTTGACATATAAACACCAGATTTTTGATATACATATATTTTTACAATGTTTATTAATAATGAAATTATGAAAAATATGAAAACCGTTCCACCCATGAGGCCAGTAGAGGGCGATTTGGTCATTTGAGCTAGTAATGTATCAATATTTAGCGATTACAAATTAGCTATGACATAGCCAATGAATATATAGCACAACTCTGGATTTCACCCCTATCACAAAATGGAATGGTTTTGACCGTTTGGATGTTTTAAGTGAGCTTCTTTTCTACTCTCGCTTCGGCCATGCAGTGCGCCTCGCAAAGTTATTGCTGTCCCCGTTATGAAATGATCAACTTTACCCTGTATATCTAAAAATGACCATATACACTGATTGTTTAAAGAAAAACTACCAAAACTATTGGTGAACTATCAGCATGGACAAAGTATGAACGTAAACAATGTAAATTAAATCTATTGTAAGCCCCGTTAAGCAGGCATTGCCAGAGAGTTGTGTCTCCAGTAGCTTACTTTAATTCTGGTAAAACACCATTTTCAACAGTGCGTAGATAACAATATCCTAGCCAACTACATAGATTGTCGCTTAAATAATGAAGCCTAATATCACACAAGCCATTTAAGCATTTAAATGCTGTAGGTGCAGATGTGCAAGATTACGGCTATTTGGCGTTGGTCAGCATGCGAATCTGGCCACCGATATTCCCAAAATGACTTTTAGATCAATGAGGCTTAGTTCGACACTGAAGGAGAGGACGCATCAGTTTTCAGAAGGTAGAAAGAAAGTAATTTAGTGAACGGCCAATTTGTAATGTTTTAATCGATTTTCTGACCGATGCAAGCTACATTTAGATTGGTTTGGGGTCCGTGGATCGATGCAGTCATATCTTCAAAATTTGAATTGGGGACCATGCATATCGGTGAATCGTTACATCCCTAATTCTCATCATGTTTATTTTTCTCCATCTGTGTGACACCACAAAGTGAGGTCACAGCCTTTGACTGAGAGAATGTGTGTGAACAGATATGGAGAGGGAGAAAGAGAGAGAGAGGAGGGGGGAGAAAGAGGGAGTAGACCTATCATACCTATGTGATGTATGAGCCTGCATGTGTGTGAGAGGAGCATGTGTGAACTTTAGGGTCAGATGTTTTGGGATCTGTGGGTAGCTAGGGAATTCTAGGCTGAGGCAGGATTACTCCCAGATCACCATTAGCAGGGCTAGGGGTGAGAGTGCATTGGGGCACCCCTTATTCCCTCCTCCCCCAGGCCCTGAGAGGAGCACCAGTCACCTGGTGAGGAAGTGGGGTGGACAGGCTAGAATGGCTACAGTGTCCTGCTACCATTTACTTAACGGCTATTTTATTTTAGTGGGTGGGCTGGAATAGCAGGTTGCCCTCCTCTCCCCTCCCCCTTACACACACACACACACACACACACACACACACACACACACACACACACACACACACACACACACACACACACACACACACACACACACACACACACACACACACACACACACACACTCCTGTATTTTTCCAAGCTCCCCCGCCAGCCTTACTGAGTGGAGCTTCTGATAGAGGCCACACGCGTTGCACACATATCCCCCGTTGGCATTCTTCCTCCACAGCGAGGTCTTGGTGGTCAGACAGTTGGCACAGAATACCCCTGAGCCTCGTCGTCTCTGAAAGCCAAATCAAAAGAGAGAGAGTCAGTCAGTCAGTCAGTGAGAAAATGGGTGCAAAGGGGAAGGTAAATATAAAGAAAGAAAGAGAGAGAAAGAGAGAGGAGGAGAAAAAAGATTGGAGCGGAGAAACATCATATCATCATCTGGGTTCATTGTATGAGTGTGGCAGGCAGTCACACACACACACACACACACACACACACACACACACACACACACACACACACACACACACACACACACACACACACACACAAACATACACACTGCCCAATCAGAAGGTCAAGTTGGGCAGTGATAAATAGAACCCAGCTGATTCTCTCACTAATTAACTTTAGACTGATTAATGAGTCCGGTAAGATACCACTGAGTCTGAGACGACACCTGACCACTTCACTAGACAGAGATCAGCCATAATCGCCTGCACCACTATGACAAGCTGAGGATGAGACCTTTTTAGGAGCCTAATTTTCATTCTATAATCTTCACGTGTTTGTGTAGGAAGCAATTCTGAGCCCATTTTCAAAAATGGTCAAACCTGGAAACTGTTTCTAATATTTTGTCTTTACTACATTTAAATTATTTTCTTTTAACGCCCTCCTTAACCATATTATTTCAAAAAGCATAATATTTTTTTTACCTTTACTTAACTAGGCAAGTCAGTTAAGAACAAATTCTTATTTTCAATGATGGCCTAGGAACAGTGGGTTAACTTCCTTGTTCAGTGGGAGAACAACAGATTTTGTACCTTGTCAGGTCAGGGATTTGATCTAGCAACCTTTCGGTTACTAGTCCACCGCTCAAACCACTAGTCTACCTGCCGCCCCCTATCCTATCCTAGCGTTAAATAACAATGCGCTGACCCATAAGGCAAGTACAGAAAAGCAGTCATGTCTAAAATCATTGGAGTGTCCAACCTTATCAAATGCAGAACAACGTATGAACTTAACAAGTGGTCGGTCCTGCCATGCATGTGATCCGCAGCGCGGCTAGCCGGCTACATTGGCATTATCTAGATTAAGGGGCCTGTAAATGCCATTGTGCCATTTATTGATTTCCGAAATGTTGTGTAGGGAGTCATGTCCTCTTCTCGCCAGAAAAATACAATGCTCCTAATTCTCCTCTGATACATTTAGAATGGAAAGCTTTTCTACGGACGTAATATTGGCTCCAAATCCAGAGAGCTTTCTTGGCAGAGAAAGGATACTTGATTCATCGGGTGTTTCACAATGTATCAGTAAAAAGTTCTGGTGAGTAGCCAGTTCCCTATAGGGTAATTTTCCATCCAGATGCAAGCGCTATCGGAGGCCCATCGTCAGCTAAACTAATTATGATCTCGCATTTGCTGATGCCTCCTCACTCTAAAGTTTGACATCAGACATAAATCATAGATACAAGGAAAATGAAAAGAAGTGAAAAGGAATGAAGGGACGGTATTAGGGTGCGGCCATAAAGAGTAAAAATTAGAGCAATAATGGAATGGGATGGAGACATGTTTTTAGTGGGCTATCAGCAAGTGCAAAGTCGCTCTGACAATTAGCATTTTCAATCACAGAACACAATTTGCGCTCTGCACGGCTGCTTGTGCTCCAATAAAATAACTCAATGTTGTCTCCCTAAAACCGTCCTTCAAACTGAAACACCAAAATGACCTATTATTTCCAGATTCAACATTTCAGAATGTATTATTCTTAAGTGTGAAAATACAATCAACATTTACAATCAATTCAAATGACAAAATTAAAGTGTCAATCTTTAATTGAACAATTACATCTATTGAACTATTACAAATGATTACCTGTTCAAATTAAATAAGTGTAGGCTATAGCTAGCAAGCCGTCGTTTTTGGACGTTTGAAATATGCCTTTGTCTGCCGCCACCCCTCAAAAAACTACCGCACAGCACTGTGCTTAAACTCAGCGCCACGGAAGTTCATCATTCTCGAGCAAGCAGGGAGAGTACTTGATGATACTTAATGGAAACAACGCATTGTTTTTGTTTGAAGCCTTCCCCACACCATAGCCCTAACATTAACAACTCAGAATGTATACCTAAACTTAACCCTTTGACTTGTTTCTGTTTCAACCCTGAAACCACACGGAATGAATGGTTCATTCACGGTCATCCAATTAAGGCAAATTGCGATCAGTTTGCTCGCTAGACCATGCAAATATGTGCTACAGAACACCATTACTCTCAAATAAGAATGATTCTCTTTGTGGTATACTTAAAGAAAATGTTAAAAAAATATATATGCTTACAAATGATGGGCTAATCTATGGTTAGGATTAATGCTTAGGCTACTACCACAGAAGAAACCTGGACACAGAGGGAAACAAACACATTCCAAATCCCAAGGAGTTTTTATGTGGTTGCCACATGGCTGGAATGACAGGTATGATTGATTGATTGATTTATTCTTTCCTATCCTGTTCTAGCGTTACAAGCTAAACACTGTGTCCATCATCATCCCTGTGTTTTCTTCCCCCTCCAGGCTCATGCCCGAACCCCGACTGCCTCGGCCAAATTACTCACACGTGTTTTGCTTAGAGTCACAGACACTTCCAACAGCTGGAAAGTGTAAATGTTTACACGTTGAGCACAGCTCGAGCTGATAGCAGTCCTATTTGTCTCGCTCAACCTGTATCTCTGTATCTGGCTTCGACCAACAAACAACAGCTAAGACTGGCACATGGTTTATGAACCGATACACAAAACGAAGCCTGATTCAAAACTTCAGAGTTTTAGACAGAATCATTAGATCATTTGTTTTTGTACTGTCCACATGCAGCTTGTTTTCGGTCGCAGGTTCAGGAATGGCTGAGAAATTGCAACATTTACTTGGAGCCAACTCTGCAAATAGCACTGCTGGGTGATTTAAAAAGTCATAGTCAATCAGTCAATAATACAATAATACTCTTAGCAAAAAAAAATATCTTTAATTTACAATTTAGAAACTATGAGAATAGAATTGTGAAACATCACAGCACAGTTGAAAAATACATGGCAAATAGATGGATGGTGTTCAGTGATTCTTGGGAGGGGTTGAGCGATGGGACTAAAAGGTGGGACTAAAAACAACAAGATAACTCATGTAAAATATACTGTGTCCGTAAAATGTATAAAGGTTCCGAACTTTTGTGAAACAGCACAAATAAAAAATGTATGGCAAATAGAAATCAAAACTGGATGGTCTTCAGAGATGGATGGGACGGGTTGAGGTTAGCTGACGGGGTAAAAACAAAGGAAAATATATTTACAAAAACTATACGGGGGATTGGAAATGATGCAGACAATTACATTGATGGAAGCCAAAACTATCTGCAATATTAAATCTGATCTACCCCCTAAAAAAACAGTTAAGACTTAGTAGTGAATTGTAGACATACTTTGCCCAGGCTGATAGCTAGGCTACCATATAAAAGTCAATCAGAGACATGCCATCAGACAATATGTCTTCCTCTTCCAAGTGAAATACTCTCCATTTATTCAGTGAGTGGAGCAGCCAGTGGTGGAGCTCGGTCCAAGGTAATCTGAAGTGACATTTTACAACAAGTGGCCTGTGGCTCGACCCGCAATGAATAACCTGCAACAGTGGTCTGCTGAACTGTAATCAATAGAGAAGGCGACAAGATCTACTGAATCAAACAAATACTCACTTCATACATAAATGATAGCATTTAGAAAGTAAAACAAATGTGTCGTCTTATAGACCTATTAACACTACTACACATTGACATAAAAACACAAATGCAAATATATCTGAAGAACACGAAACATAATAACACACGCACTCTACATACAAGTACATTGTAATATTGTTATATTGCTGTATTATGGATTTTGTATTGTAGATACACTATACAGTGCATTCGGAAAGTATTCAAACCGCTGCACAGCTATTTCCAGGTCTCTCCAGAGATGTTAGATCGGGTTCAAGTCTGGCTGGGTCCCTCAAGGACATTCAGAGAATTGTCCCGAAGCCACTCCTGCATTGTCTTAGCTGTGTGCTTAGGGTCGTTGTCCTGTTGAAAGGTGAAACTTCACCCCAGTCTGAGGTCCTGAGTGCTCTGGAGCAGGTTTTCATCAACAATGCCTCTGCACTTTACTCTGTTCATATTTCCCTCGATCCTGACTAGTCTCCCAGTCCCTGCCGCTGAAAAACATCCCCACAGCCTGATGCTGCCACCACCATGCTTCACCGTAGGGATGGTGCCAGGGTTTCTACAGACGTGACGCTTGGCATTCAGGCCAAAGAGTTACATCTTGGTTTCATCAGACCAGAGAATCTTGTTTCTCATGGTCTGAGAGTCCTTTAGGTGCCTTTTGGCAAACTCCAAGGAGGTTGTCATGTGCCTTTTACTGAGGAGTGGCTTCTATCTGGCCACTCTACCATAAAGGCCATTCACCTCTCTGACCAAGGCCCTTCTCCCACAATTGCTG
Source organism: Oncorhynchus keta (assembly GCF_023373465.1). Lineage (NCBI taxonomy): Eukaryota > Metazoa > Chordata > Actinopteri > Salmoniformes > Salmonidae > Oncorhynchus > Oncorhynchus keta. Next base: position 23,504,313 of record NC_068439.1, read on the forward strand.
TTTGGCCGGGCGGCCAGCTCTAGGAAGAGTCTTGGGGGTTCCAAACTTCTTCCATTTAAGAATGATGGAGGCCACTGTGTTCTTGGGGACCATTTGCACACACTGTATATACTTTCTTTTTTCCCCTATTGTGTTATTGACTGTACGCTTGTTTATTCCATTTGTAAATCTGTGTTGTTGTTTGTGTCGCACTGCTTTGCATTATCTTCGCCAGGTTGCAGTTGTAAACGAGAACCTGTTCTCAACTAGCCTACCTGGTTAAATAACGGTGCAGTTTCTTTTTTTAAAGTAAAAATACTCCAGACATTTGGAATACTTCCCCAGAAGTATGTGCCTCAACATAAACCTGTCTTGGAGCTCTACGGACAACTCAATCGAACTCAAGGCTTGGTTTTAGCTCTAATATGCACTGTCAACCGTGGGACCTTGTCTTTCCAAATCATGTTTTTTATAATTTTACAAAAAAGAAGACTGGAGGCTGTAATCGCTGCCAAAGGTGCTTCAACAAAGTACTGAGTAAAGGGTCTGAATGCTTACGTAAATGTGATTATATATATATATATTTATATATATATATTTAAAAAAATAAGTAAAATATAAATTAGCAAACATTGTCATTAAGGGGTATTTGTATCTAATCCATTTTTAGAATAAGGCTGTAACGTAACAAAAAGTGTGTGTATGTGTCTGGGGAGTGTCTCTCTCCAGTAAGTTCAAGTGTCAATTACTCAGGAAAAGCAACAGAAAAAGCAACTGTTCTTGTTTTGTATTGTGTGTAGATTGATGAGGATTTTTTAAAATATAATACATTTTAGAATAAGGCTGTAATGTTGAATAAGTTAAGAGGTCTGAATACTTTCCGAATGCACTGTATATACAAAAGTATGTGTACACCGCTTCAAATTAGTGGTTTTTGCTATTTCAGTCACGCCCATATCTGACAGGTGTATACAATCGAGCACACAGCCATGCAATCTCCATAGACAAACATTGGAACGGCCTTACGGAAAAGCTCAGTGACTTTCAATGTGGCACCGTCATAGGATGCCACCTTTCCAACAAGTCAGTTTGTCAAATTTCTGTCCTGCTAGAACTGCCCCGGTTAACTGTAAGTGCTGTTATTGTGGAGAAATAAAATACTAATGCAAAAATACACCAGGGAAAATAGGTAGTGTATGTTGAACAAATACTTGTTCTGGTTAATTTGAGGTTCCAGCTGTCCATACCATGTACCATATGAGCTCATGTTCCTAGCAGTTTACTACTGCAGTTTCACTAATCAGGCCCAATCAAGTCATGTCTGCAGTCCTGTGTATAGCATGTCATTATTGGCAGTTGTGTTGGTAGGTGGCTGGGACTGGTGGGGGTTTTGGGAATGTGTGTGTGTGCGCGTGAGTGCGTGCGTTTGTACGCATGCACGAGGTAGCGTGTGTGTGGTGTGTGTGCGAGAATGCATGCATGTGCGTGTGTGTGTATGTGTCCGGGGGGGTCTCTCTCCAGTAAGTTCAAGTGTCAATTACACAGGAAAAGCAACAGAAATAGTCCACCCTTGTCAAATGGCTCACAGTTCCAGACTTCCTTTTCAATTATCATCTAGGTCTGCTATGCCATCTGTAAAAACGAAGCCATACCTAGACTTGCAAGGTTTGGCCTCTTTTTCTGAAAAATAAAATACTTTTTTTTTTTTTTAAACAGCTGCAGCCTGGATGACCTAGGCAGCTCTTAGGACAGAGAGAAGAAATAAAAAATGACAGAAGAAATAAAAAATGACAGAAAAAGAAAGCTCTGATTGTCTTTGTTTTCCCTAAGTGCAAAAGGACAATTTTTCTCTCTCCTGCCACGTATCAGCCGGCGGGGCGGCTCTGCCTTGGCGACTGCGGTGATGTATATTTTTTTTGCCATGGAGCGAGAGTGGTCCTTGTTTCTCTACTGACCTGCCTCAGTTCATCACTGTATCTGGTCCTCACACTGATCCTGCTATCTGGGATCTGTCGGCCGCCCTGCGAGCTACCATGCATTTATACTTCACGCTGCACAGATGCTACTGCTTCTGCTACTGCTGCTGCTACTGCTGCTGGTGGTGCTGCTACTTCTGCTGCTGGTGCTTTGTAACTTAGCCATATAAATAGAATATATAGCACGGACTGCCCAATTCAAGTCAACGATGGCATAATTGGTGGACTGGCAGCCATTGAGAGTGTACCCATGAGTTTACCAGTCAAATTGCCAGAGTTAGAGGTTGCAAGCCCTTTCTAGAGATTTTAATTGATTTGGACTGGGAAAGAACAGCCACCAGCTACCATACCATCCACCTTCAACCAAATATGACCGGCAGCAACCCTTCAACACATATTCTGAGCTGCAGTACAGCAGTAACAGACTCATCCATAACACTATGGCAACACTTAACTTACAGTGAATACTTGAATTATCTGTTCCAAAGTATGATATTCCCTGTACTGCACAGCAGACTGCAAGAAACTAAATACAAAAACCTAGAGCAACAAGCATGAACGGGCCATGTTATTAGTCCAGATACCTGTGATAAATGACTCTGACAGTGTTGTGCACTATCGGTAGGTACTGTAGGTGTTGCATGTGAATTCTGTTTGTCTGTGATTGATTATTAATGCCTTCTGTTCCGTTAGCGTGCCTAGAGACGCCACCCACTCTTTCCATCCTCCCAGTGAGGGGAATGCTGGATAATTAGACCTGGAACCGTAATTACATGTATTTATTTATCCGGCCAGGTGAGGGGAGTGGGCGAGGACTTTCCACCCAGTGCCCACCACTTCATCATGTGGTTTCATTTCAGTTATATTAGTACCAATCATTTATTTAAGTTATATTAGAATAAAAAGTGAATTCAGTTATTTAAGCAAAAGTAGCTTAAATATCAAATATGAGCGTTGATCCATTGTTAGGATTGAAAACATCCACTAGTAATTAGTAATAAAACCATACAGATTCTTACCATAGTTGTGAGCGGCAAATAGTGAGAGAAAGAGAGAGAGGGAGAGAGAGAGAGAGAGTGAGTGAGAGAGAGAGAGAGAGAGAGAGAGAGAGAGAGAGAGAGAGCTTGTGGTCTAAATCGACTGCTTATAAACAAAGCTCTTGAAATGAAATTACATTTAATTCACTTAAGTAATCTGCAGGGGCACTTACATTAAATAACAATTATTTAATCAGCTGCGGGGAAATTAGGTGAACCCCTACTGACAATTTCAATTTCTGAAATCCTGCGTCAACATTTTGGGCTTGGGCGCTAGCATCTCGTTGCCTTCAGCGCACATCTGGTTACAATTCCAGACATATCGAACCATCAAGTCCTATCTTGCTAGGAGGTTATCCCTGGTTTACGCAAATCCAGTGTCTCTCACTAAATTGCTTCCCTAATTGTATAATTTGGTTTGAGTTGAATAAATTAGGTTTAATTTATTCCTGCAAGAGTTATTCCTCGCCAGAATCTAAAAAGAGGATATTGGGAGGTCACAGTAATAAAAGGAGAACACTGGGAATACACTTCCTTGGTTGCTCTCCAATTTGCTGCTAACACACTAGCATGTGCATACACACACACACACACACACACACACACACACACACACACACACACACACACACACACACACACACACACACACACACACACACACACACGCACACACGCACACACGCACACACGCACACACACCCTCACTGCACTGTGGCGAGGTTGAGCTCACACATTATTAGAGTGCAATGGAAGCCAGTTCCACTCTTAAGTTCAGCAAACTCTCTTTCAAAAAGGTTCTGACACAAAATGACAGGATAGGAGCGTTAAATCAACCTTACACACCAAACCAGACATTTTCGGTTTCTTTTTCTGCCCTCATTCCTTTTTCTCTTTTTTTGCCCTAATGCATATTGGTGATCTCACAACGCGGCCTCTGTTCCCCCTATTTTAATGAAAAATACAGTACGCAGCTTGACAACAGACGTAATAGCTATAAATGTCGAGAGCCAGGCTAACCCACAGCAAAATGCCTGTAGTCCTCTGCTAAATACACCATATATATACTCCCCATAACATATTTGATTAACTAAACTGATCTTCGCTGAGGAAAAAAAATATCCCATGTATTAATGAGAGAGAACCGTTGTCATCGTAAATAAAATGTTTGTCATATCTGCACCAGCTCCCATTCTCCCTATAATTACACCCCCAATGTTTTTGAGGCCATCTTAAATCCTTCATCTTGCTCTGATGAGGCCACATCAAGACATATGAAAGAGCACAGATCAAAGGAGAGTTGAGTATCTGGAAGAGGGACACAAGTCTATCATTATAGTTTAACCCTAGATGCACACAGAGCCATATAACAGACATCTACAGTATCATAAATAGCACATGTTCAGTACAATAGTAGCAGTGTACAATAAGCTGATGTGAACCAGGACCCAGTAGTGTAGAGAGAGCAAAAAATGAAAGCTTCTTCAATGTGAAATAAAGGACGGCTTATGCACACCACTATAATCAATTCCTGAATGGGAACAATGCCCTGTTTTTCCATCTAGCCCTTTAGCTAAATGCATTTTCCTTTTCACCCTTCCCCTAGTCTCAATGTATTGTCTGTCTCTGTGTTATCTGTGTCCTGTGATATGAAGGGTCCTTTTGAGAGGCCAGTTCTGAGGAGGGAGGACGTATCCTGGCAGGATGACAGAGGGGGCAGGAAGCTACAGTGTGGTTGGTACAATGGCTCTCACCACTAACTGTGTCACCTGTCACCTTGTGTCACTGCCATCGCCTGTCACTCCCGTGCTGTGTGTGGCTGTGTGTGACAGTGTGTGGCACTCCAACGGTGGGGATACGTGGCACAGGCACAATATAATCTCACCTGGGGGACAATGGAAGTCACAAGACAATGGGGGCCTTCCGTGGAAGGAGGTTGGGAATGCAATGGACATCAACACATTCTGAGGGAGCTTTGACCTCGACCCGTGTGACACAAAAGGATCAGCGAGGCCACTGTCAGTCAGAGTGGTAGGCTAAAGAGAAGGATGATTAGCCGAGTTCTTCCTCATTCATTTACCTGTCTCTTGTTATGTAGGTCTGCACTCTTAGTATGGGTGGAATGTCTTACAGCTGATTGAGTGTGGGATAGAGGGTTGTTCATTGCCCGAGGTGATAAGTATGTTTAGGGGGAGAGGGAATGACGTTTGGCTTCCAAATTGCTGGCCTCGTTCGATCGAAAAATCTGCTTTGCAAATTCAATAGAGAATTATTCAGAGACTGTTGTAAATGCCATCATCTTTGTCGTCATCCCAAATAAATCCACAGCAACATTTTCTAATTTTCTTTGGCGTTCAAATACAATGACTTGTACTTGCCGGTCAAAGTCACAGGGCTTCATTGCAGTACACTAGTGATCTATCAGCTTGTGATGGATTTTGTAATAGTAAAATTGGTATGTAAAGAAATCCCATTACCAACATGTATTTTTCTTTACATACCAATTCACTATTATAAAATCATATTTGATCAATATGATCATTTCTGTATGTATTTCTTACTTTAGTTTAGCCTACAGGTACATGTTATATAAACAAAATATATTAATTGAATGTAATATTGTACCTGTAAACCCCCAACAATAGATGTCAAAACAAATAAAACCTGGTCAAAACCTGGTCTTATTTTGAGGAGTTTTGACCTATGTCACATCTATGTTAATATGGCAAAAATAATTGCTAGCTAGCTAACCAACAACTGTGAAGATGTATCTGAGAGACAAAAGTGCTCATTGTGAAACTTTATGTTTTCAATAAACATCGGAGACTAAATATAGTTTACACAACTTTAATTTGTCACAATGCTTTTCTGAGTTTTAAATTAGTATGATTAGGTTTTTGGATATTTGGTTCACAAGAGGGATTTTTTTCAGTCTTGCATGACTTCTGTCATATTAATTAATGTTTTGCTCAACTGTAAGGTTTGTTCAAATTTCTCATTGAATTTTCTATCTTACTATTGTTTGTTCTATCTCTCTCATTATTACAAAAAGGCCTACCATATTTGTAGTTAATTAAAAACAACTTTAAACTTTCTGCGATAGCCTAGAACTAGATAATTTAGATAATTTAATTGTTTAATCATGAAATATCGCGGCGGGAAAAATCATCCGCTATTGGAGAGTGAGAAAAAAGTTTTATGAGCGGACATTTTGCGCTGCTTTGGTGAAACTTAGCCATGTCTACATTGTTCTCTTGCATTCTGTAAATATAACATATTAATTGAAATAAGCTATAGCAAATAGGAATATAGGGAATTTACTCAGAATGTCACCTATGCACTGCCCTACTGTGCACTGCCCCACTGTGCACTGCCCCACTGTGCACTGCCCTACTGTGCACTGCCCCACTGTGCACTGCCCTACTGTGCACTGCCCTACTGTGCACTGCCCCACTGTGCACTGCCCCACTGTGCACTGCCCTACTGTGCACTGCCCTACTGTGCACTGCCCCACTGTGCACTGCCCTACTGTGCACTGCCCCACTGTGCACTGCCCTACTGTGCACTGCCCTACTGTGCACTGCCCCACTGTGCACTGCCCCACTGTGCACTGCCCTACTGTGCACTGCCCCACTGTGCACTGCCCTACTGTGCACTGCCCTACTGTGCACTGCCCCACTGTGCACTGCCCCACTGTGCACTGCCCTACTGTGCACTGCCCTACTGTGCACTGCCCCACTGTGCACTGCCCTACTGTGCACTGCCCTACTGTGCACTGCCCTACTGTGCACTGCCCCACTGTGCACTTCCCTACTGTGCACTGCCCTACTGTGCACTGCCCCACTGTGCACTGCCCTACTGTGCACTGCCCTACTGTGCACTGCCCTACTGTGCACTGCCCCACTGTGCACTTCCCTACTGTGCACTGCCCTACTGTGCACTGCCCCACTGTGCACTGCCCTACTGTGCAATGCCCTACTGTGCACTGCCTGACTTCTCTCTTAACTGCGCGAGGCCAGTCAAGCTGAAAAGGGTTTATTATCGTCTGTCATATCAGGATGTTGTCACCATCGACGATGGCTGTCAATCATCCTCAACAGACGATACTATCGGAATATCGCCTAAGAAAGAGACACCAAGATAACTGCCCAGAGGTAAACTCTGGCACAATTTGGTTTAATAGTCTGTGTGCCGTAAAGCTCTGTGGAAACGAGGACACACAAACCTCAATTCACCTCGCCCTGAAGGGAAACACACACGCACACAAACACACAGCCCTCACCGCTGACAGTTTTCCCCTCTCTGTACACTGTACACCATTCACTACCTGCACATGAGCTGATGGAAGCATTTACAGAAGCAGAGAGAGTCCTACCCTTCAGTTTCTAGATGGTTTACAGCTGAGTGCACTGTCCTATTTTTCCAGTGGTTATATAGCCAGAAAAATCATAGTCATCGTCCAAAGATAATTCTAGTAGGAAAAGAAATAAATGTGATCGTGTTAGGGTGAATCTGTCTGGAAACAGAAAGCTCCTTTGTGACTACACAAAAATAAAAAAGGTCAAGTATTGTGGAGATTCCATCCATACACACTCTTTCACAGCAGAATTGCAGAATATGTACTGTATTTCTATTAGAATCTGTCTTCTACGCATCATCCCACACTCAGGGATTTTACAAAATAACCCATGGAGAGAAAGAGAGAGGGGGAGAGGAGAGCGAGAAGGAGAGAGAGGATATATTGAAGTGCTTCATGTTTACAATAGTCTGGGCTCCTGGTGGCTCTGTTCAATTTGTAAAGGTTAAATAATCCCTACAGAGCTCACTGAACCTAAAGTAATACAGTGGATGCAGGAAATCCAATGGACTGTATTTATTAGACTACTGGAGAGGCAGGCATGGTTCTATGCAGGCAGCGACGCAGACTAAACTCTTCCGGCCAGACACAGAAAAACCTACTGTACGCCGGTACGTTGCACCATATTTTACTCACCAACACATCAATTCACCAAACACTCAGAGATAGACTGAAGGATTCTAGCCTACATTGTGTCTTTGCCATAGACCCTAATGATGTTTGAGCGTAGTACACCAATCCTGCACCCCCATCGCCCAAATAGTCCCGACACTCAAATCAGATGTTGCATCATCGGATGAGGTGTTATGAGGAAAGGAGGGTCACTTTCTCTAATGTCATGCTAGCCTAGCGCCTTGTCTTCAGTGAGCAACACAAATTAACAAGGGGACAGAGCGTCCCCCTCTCTCTCACTGTGACAACACCTCGGCCACAACCGCAAAGTTTACTGAGTCTACCTACGAGTTTAATGAAGGAAAAGTAGCTAGTTTGGGACAATTTAGTCAATTGTCTCATAGTCATAGAGGAGAGGCTTCCTGACATGATCTACTCAATAAGTGTGAAATGCGGTGGTGTAGATGCAGTCCCAAATGATACCCTATTCCCTATATAGAGCACTACTTTCGACCCGAGCGAATAGGACTATGGTCAAAAGTAGTGTACTACATAGGGAATAGGGTGTCATTTGGTATGTAGACCTCTCCTTCACTCTGGAAGTGGTATCCAAGCTTTATCATCTCTGAGAACGAGGATATCTACTGTTTCCCAAAACCTAAAATTAACCAAAATAAGACAAACTTTTTCAGAGGGGAGGCTGTTGTGAAAAGTTGAATTTCACTTTAAGAAACAGAGTTGCGTGGGTGCTCGGCCAGCATGGCAACGAGACAGAGACAGTTAGTTTAGCCCTGCTATAGGTCTTAATTGCCTAGTAACCTTGGACAAGTAAGTCCTCCAAATGAGGGAAAAAAGAGAGAGAGAGGAAGAATTTCTTTCCCTCCCAACCGAGGACGAAGGGAAATTTCATTTTGCTTAATTTGGATGATTAGGGTGTTTTCAGACAGGGGATAATGAATGGCACTTTATTGTATTAGGTCCTCCTCTAAACGACTGAAATAGGAGATCAAGCACTTTGGCCATGAGGCCGACACCTTCATCAGTCTTCTGAGTATAAACGCAGCCTTGCCAAATGACTTAACAGAGCTAATTAGAGCCAATAGAGTCCTGGATTTTCTGGCGTTCTGCTCACCTACCAGAGGGAGGTGGGGAGGTGAGCAGAACGCCAGAAAAGCCATTCTGACCGGGAGAAGGAGGATTCAGATGGTAGGTGTACAGGTCGGCAGAAGAGCGATTCTGTCTGGGAGGAGGAGAATTTGGAGAGAGATGAGTAGGTTGGCAGAAGAGCCATTCAGGCCGAGAGAAGGAGGATTAGGAGGGCGGGGAGCAGGTCAGCAGAAGAGCTATTCTAGCCAGGAGGGAGGCTATCTGAGGTGGACTGGTGAACGGAGAATGGGTCCTACATGATTGCCACCTGGGAACCTGATCTGGACCCCGAGTTCAGCACGACACAGGGTGAGATGACAATGGAGAGGGGGAAAAAATTGATATATACTTAACAAAAATATAAACGCAACATTCAAAGATTGTACTGAGTTACAGTTCATAGAAGAAAATCAGTCAAATGAAATAAATTCATTAGGCCCTCATTTGTGACATGTTTCAGGAAACTATGTCGTGCGCCACTACTTCACAGGAGAGCCATTTGAACGTACACTTTTTTTTTTTTAAACAAAATGCGTTTTTTGGCAGAAATGCCTTCTGTAACTTGTGAACTTTCATGTGCCTTAATAACAAACTTGTATGCCATCTGTAAATATGAATATAATTGTTAAATTACAAGCTTAGTTGGTCTAGCCTTGGAAAAAGTCAGGAACCTTCCCTCAAGCCATGATTGGCTGAGATAATGAGTGGGATGGACATGCCGAGAGATGAGTTCAGATTGGTCTGCCATGTAGCAGGGTTCTGTTTATATCATGAGCTGGTCAGTATGTGTAGGTAATCCTTTCTAACGCAGGTTTTTTGAAAGCTATCACATTAGCTGGCTGGCTCATTGGCTAAAGTTACCTGTATGATTTGTGTAGTTATATCATTTGTACCTCAGATACATTGGCATTGCTAGGTATAGCCTAATCTTAGCTAGCTAATATTGAACCTGCAGATTCATGCAGGGTAGTAACGTTATGAGTTGATTCATTGTTTAACTAGCTAGCTACATGTCTATACAAAAGACTCCACTGCTATGCAAGTAACCATTTCAATAGAATGTTCATAATGTCACCGCAACAACTATAAATATAGATGGAAAATTTGTTCTGCTAATCTACACCAATTTCAGAGCACTCTCATCTGAGTGTGCCAGAGCGCAGAATATCTGGAAGATTTGCGAACGCTCAACACCCGTTGAACATGGCCGCTGTCAGTAAACGTTGGCAAAACAGCATAATAAAATTGTTGGCAACAGCACAGCTGCAGTCACCAATGCTCTGGATAACATAAAAACAGCCTAACCAGCTCTGTTTGGGTGAGTGAAATGGTCAGAGTGAGCTGTTCTCTCATTTGTGTCTGGAAGTAGCAAGCAAGCTAGCCAACTTTAGCCATTTAGCTTGGGTACCTGTTAGGTCAGAACACTCGGATCAACCCTACTGAGACTGGGGCAAAGGATCACCTTCCAACAGGACAATGACCCTAAGGACAAAGTCAAGACAATGCAGGAGTGGCTTCAGGACACCTCTCTGAATGTCCATGAGTGGCACAGCCAGAACACAGACATCTCTGGAGAGACCTGAAAATAGCTGTGCTGCAACGCTCCCCATCCAACCTGATAGAACTTGAGAGGATCTGCAGAGAAGAATGGGAGTTTCTCAACAAAGTACTGAGTACTTCAACAAAGTGCTTCAACAAAGTACTGAGTAAAGGGTCTGAATACTTATGTAAATGTGATATTTCAACAACAAAACATATATAAATTAGCAAACATTTCTAAAAACCTGTTTTTTCTTTGTCATTATGGGGTATTGTGTATAGACTTTTATGTATAAAAAACCCTGATTTAATCAACTTTAGAAGAGGGCTGTAACGTAACAAAATGTGGAAAAAGTCAAGGGGTCTGAACACATTCTGAAAGCACTGTGTATATATATATATGTAGAGAGAGAGAGAGAGAGACAGAGAGAGAAAAGGGGGGGATGCAATGGTTTTCCCGAAGTCTGTCATGGTATTTTCCTGCATTCCGTGTTCACCTTGAACCACATGACCTCCCCAGCACCACTAATTTCCCCCGAACCTCTACCCTTCCTCTCCAGCGCGTTAATGCAGGCGCACAGGTCACAGAGTGCAAGATGGGGCCAGACCAAGAGGAAGGACACCTATTTTAGTCTTACACACAGCTGCATACACCCACACTCACTCACACACAAACTAAAAGTAAAAATGTGTGAATCATCATTAAATAATCCACAAGGATATGTCGGTTGAAAACAAAATAGAATCCTTGGTGAATTTTTTTGATATATTATTTTTTACATTTTTATGTTATATTGCATATGAGAAACTAAATGAATTTATTTTTTATTTTTACTAGGCAAGTCAGTTGAGAACAAATTCTTATTTTAAATGACAGCCTAGGAATAGTGGGTTAACTGCCTGTTCAGGGGCAGAACAACAGATTTGTACTTTGTTAGCTCAGGGATTTGAACTTGCAAGCTCTTGGTTACTAGTCCAACACCACTAGGCTACCCTGAACATTATGGATACATTTGATCACCGCCGGGTAAGAGAGTAATCTAAATACTGAACCATTCACTGAATGTACAATACATGGTTTCATAAATTGCGTATCATGTGTAACTTAAATGTGGATGATACTTATCCAGTACGTATTTGATCCCCAGTCAGTCACCCATGTGTAGTTAGCTATCCATCTCAGAGCACTAGCTAGCTGCAGTGTTGCCGTCGACCCCTTTCCCTTACTGTCCCTACTCATTCAGATCTGCCCGCATAAACGCTTTAACATGCCCATTTACTACTGGAATGATTCTGCAGAGAGTTGAATATCTAAAACCTATCAGGGGCTCTATTGAGGGCTCTCATTCCCTTCGCCTGTTTGCTCATCACTGTGGGTGATGAGAGCGAATGAATATCAGCAAATTGTCTTTCAGAAGATAAAACTTCAGTTCAAAGTAATGGGGTCTATGCCGGGTGTATGATGAGAATGACAACTATGAACATTGAATATGATTTCCTGGCACGCTATGGACAAAGGACGACGGGGATGGAAAAAATTAGCTGCATTATGGGTAAACAGTAGGGAGGGAGTAGATGGGCATATGGGGGGTGGGGAGATCGGTGATTAATCAGTATAACATGAGTGACGCAGTCCAGTAGGGTGTTCATGAGAGTGGACCTGGTAGTATGAGAAAGGAGGAGGACTGAAGTCATTAGTTCAGGGTGAGCAGTGATTCATTGGACCGGGGGGGATCCTGTACGCCTGTACACACATACATTCCTCTATATGTTTCTTACATTCCTCTATATGTTCCTCTATACGTTTCATACATTCCTCTATACGTTTCATACATTCCTCTCTACGTTTCATACATTCCTTTATACGTTTCATACATTCCTCTATACGTTTCATACATTCCTCTATACGTTCCTCTATACGTTT
>NC_068439.1:23521882-23604382 GCF_023373465.1 Oncorhynchus keta
TTACCACGAGCCCGTCCTCCCCAGTTAACGTGCCACCAACCTCCTGTGGTGCACACGATGCACACCGCAGGTTTTCCATTAGGGAAATGTGACACCGGACATTTGACTAAATTCCTCCTGAATTCTGAAGTGCACTTTGAAGTTGTTAGAATAACTGTCCACATTAACTTTTCCTTAGCCAGCAAGACGAGTGACAAACAACAAAATCACTAGTCTATGTCAATCTACTATCCCCCATAGTCGAAAAGTCTGCCTATTCTATTGGTCAGCTTGTCGAGAAAGAAATAGCCTATTCCAAACAGACCCTGGAACAAATTCATACAACCCGTAGGCCTAGATTACATTTAAAAAAAATAAACAGTAAAAAGCAATGAGTCGGATCAACAGATCAGAACGTTTCGCAAATGTTTTTGATAAAGTATTATTTCTTCACATTATAAGAGCAGCAATGCGCACAAGGCAGTAGGCTACATGCGAATGTTCGTTCCATAATGCAACTAGGAAAAAAACTGTTGTCAAAAGCTGACCGCACATGCTAGCAGTTTCATGTGACAAAATATCCATTCGAAATGTAGAAAGAAGGGAGATCTTATGTGAAACAACTAGCATGGATTGCTATTGCTAATTTGACTAGACCATTTGTCTAATGGACAATAAAAGAATGATAATATAAAACAATTGCCTCCACGGATATGGTCTGAATTTGGCCAGGCTACTTTGACGCAAGACATGCCTCATAATATGTAGTAAAACGCTCAGGTTTCAAACCATTAGGAATATGTGTTCAAAATGCATACTGCCTCCAGCTCATTGCAAAGTGCTGTGTGACGTTGATGAAGCCTGCCTTCTGTTGCTTATGTTTGCTGTTTGAGATAATGTAGCAGCAGCTCTCATGCTGTCTGACACATTTTCTGTTTAAAGGCTCCAGCGTTGTCTGGGTTTGGCTGGGGTAGGCCATCATTGTAAGTAAGAATTTGTTCTTCACTGACTTTCCTTGGTAAATAAAGGTTACATTAAAAATGTTCTTAAATAAACCAGATGCATAACGAATATATTGTACACACACGCCAATTGAATTCCAATGAATTATGCAAATGAACATATAGACCGATAAGCATGACCAGTAAAATGTATTTCCATCGACTGATATTTCCATCATTGAATAGGCAAAAAAAATCTTATTTCGCAATGCGATTTTTTTCTCTCTGACAATTGGCCGGGACCAATTTTAATAATCAAATTTTCTAAAAACAAAAATGGCCAAAACCCGGCTATTGCTGGCATACGGAAACCCTGGCAAACCATAACAAACGCCATTTTATTTTCTATTGTATTCTGTCCCCTATTGATTCTAGGTGTAATAGTCCAGAAAGGTCCATCATTTGTTAGCACCACCATAGGTGGCCAACACCAACCCTCCTGCCTGACATGGCTGTGATTGATACAGACCACACTACCTGTTATACCACTGCCCCTGTTCATGCTAACCCCATGTTTCTGGTTTAATATATCATGTGGGCTTTAAACTGACTCATCATCAACAGCATCAACTTCAGGGTAGTGATATCATCACGACAATGAGACATCATGTCAGATCTCCGGTTGGCCAATTAGAGTGTGAAGTAAATCTGGTCAATTCTGTTAGTAACACATCCGCCTCCCTTCCATGACACCAGGGTCCTTGTGGGACCAGGCTCACCCTTGTAAGGAGGGCCTGTCAAAATGGCAAAGTCAATCAATACCAGGAGCTAAAGGTCAGCTGTGCGTCTCTAAGCACCATTCAATACTTCATTATGGAAGGGGAGTGCAGTGTGATAAAGTATGGTGTCAAATCAGCCTGTAAAGTCTATTGTGCGCGAGATGCCGCTGTCGAGCAAGATGAAACATCATTGAGCAAGCAAACACAGAGCCGAGAAAGCAGAGGATGAGTCCTGCGAGTGCACAGGCAGCGTGGCTGTGCAAATTCAACTTGAGTTGCAAGTATGACTTTGAGCGAGCAGAACAACATCATCAGAACACACCCAAAATATTATTATGAGAGCAGAGATTTTCGCGGGGGTTGTGCAGAGATACCACATGACAAGGCTCAGAAGTTACTGCGCTCTCACAAATACAACACATCCCCATATGGATTTATCCTCTCACACCAAAAGATCTTGCTCTGACAACTGCAATCTTTTACTGTAATTTAATTACAGGTGAAAATTCTTGCCATTGAACTTGGTCGTCACTAGTTAACGCAGCCACAAAGTTATAATTATTATTAATTATTAATTTATCTTCTTAAAATCTGATTTAAAACCTAACCCTAACCTCACTACTAACCTTCTGCCTAACCCTAACCTTAAAATAATACAAAAAAGCAAATTTTGGTTTTCATGATTTTTTACGATAAGGACAATTTTGACTTTGTGGGTGTGTTGTCTAGTGGAAACTGGATTTTGACAGTAAAAGGCAAGGTGATGGTGGTGCTGAATTAGGGACGATGGTCGACGATAAAAAGCTAAAAAGGTTCATTTTTCAGTAGAGAACCTACCCAACCAACTAATCAACAATGATTTAAATCTTGAAACTGAAGTAGGTACAGTAGCTAGATATTTGGTCTTCTGTTATGAAATGGATTAGGCAAGCTGGGTTAGTGTCAGCTAGGAGCTAGCTAGGAAGAGTTAGCTAGCTGCTAATGTTTAACCACATATAAAAGTTACCAGTATCTTTGGTTTAACCAAGAGCATTGTAGCTCGACAACTATTTAGCTAAGTTAACCAGGGGTTAGTATGGAAGGAGGACTTGAAAGACCAGCATGACTAGGAGGGAGTGGCGGAAGATGGAGAGGTGAGAACAGACAGGGAAGGCCCTCAATGGGGAAGAGGCCCTTGATTGAGATGGGGTGAGGTCTGCCGAGGGGGAGCCAAGAGAGATCAAACTCAATAGAGAGAGACGGATGAGAGAGATAGTCTATTTGAAATACAGATTGGATTACTTTTACTCTGGCAGATTTTGTGCAGTAAAACTAAACGATAATGACCTCTAACCATCTGATCTCTCTCTCCTCCCTCTCTCCATGCAGGCCCACTTTGACTAGCTGCCTCGCTGACAGAGACAGGAGAGACAGGAGTCCACTCCGTTCCAACTTCCTCGGTTCTCCTCTACGCGCACAGCACTCTGGAGATTTCCTGCAGGTAACCATGACTTCTATCAATCACCCCCGTAACCTAATCCTTAGTGGTACTGAGAGTTCCTCTAATACAGCTTTGACGATGTATGGAGGACATGTGTCACGTTGAAAGGGTGACAGCTTATTGACTTTGACCAACTGCTGTCTATTTGGTTAGAAAGATGGTTCTATACAGAGGATGGTTCTATACTGAATATGTGCAAGTAGGTTAGGTAAGGGATGAAGTGAAAACGTATTGGATAGCTCTCCAGGACGAGGGTTAGGCATGAAATGACAGCAGGCTGTTCAATACTGAGCCATACTGACTGAAGAGTGGCGTGGATCGGTACAACTCGGCTCAGTCCCACATAGTATTTGATCACATTTTATCTAAATGATTATCCATAGTTGCCTCTTTTAAACCGCAGCGCTCTTAAAATTGACTGTTACCTTGAATGCATCACTAACTTTTCAACTCCAATTAAACTTTGTTTATGACATTTCCTATTTTTACACTCTCTCTCACTGAAGTTGTTCTCAGGAGACAGGTCAGTGTGTGTGTAGAGAACATATGTTTTACTAGGTGGAGTCAGGCTTCTACTTCATCGCACTGAACCACTACACCTGCGAGGCTGAGGACGCCAAGTTTGGACCTGTGAGTCACCTTTGACCTTAATGTAACTTTCTTCTAAGACTTTTGGGGTCATGGTGTTCCATAACTCAGCACATATGTATCCCTCCACCTTCCTCAGTGGAGTCCTGACCAGGGGTATCAAACTCCGAAATCTATGTACCTGTTGTGGGAGGAGGAGTTTATGACAGTGATGCGTCCACCCTGGATCGTGGTAAACAAACACCTAGTCTCTCTCTCTGAATGTTTGTTGCACATGATAGAGTGAACAATGGGTCTTTTACATGCAGTGTGTGTGTAGTGTAGGATATAGATGTTGTGTATATGAGTCTACTGAGTCTGTAAACCCCCTGTACTACAGGCCTGTGTTTTGTTTGCACACACTTTTCTGGTGTGATTTAGTGCAGTGTTGTGTGACATCACTCTCTCTCTCTCTCTCCTCAGATATGTGGTGCTCTCCAGACCAGTGTTGTGTGATATCCCTCTCTCTCTCTCTCTCTCTCTCTCTCTCTCTCTCTCTCTCTCTCTCTCTCTCTCTCTCTCTCTCTCTCCCCCTCTCTCTCTCTCTCTCTCTCTCTCTCTCTCTCTCTCTCTCTCTCAGCCCTTTGACACCATACTAAATCTAATTCCATCCTCTGTATTTTTCTGTCCTCTATAGATTATGCTGATGCCCCACTGTAAGAACCTGGAGATCTTCACTGGTTCTGAGCGTGGGGACGTGGCCACTAACGGTGCCTGGGACAAGTTCCAGCATTACTGACTGGAGAACAGCCAGAGCGTGGTCAAGACCCCTCCACAGACATCTGCTGCAACTTCATCTTTAGCTTGTCAGCTCTGCTGCACCAGGGAGACAAAGGTATGGCACCACACTCCCAACAGTCATGTATGATTGCTTAAACATCCTTTAACATAGTTCTGTGCTCATGAATGTGTTTCTTAATTATAGATCTAAGGTTATTAATGGCACATTAATACTAAAGAATGGCATGCATTGTACACCTTTGCTCAGTCCTACATAGTGACATCTGCCATTCCATATTGAGGCAAACATGCAACAGCTCTGAGACATTTTATTTTTTCTTGCATCTGTTTTCTGTGCCACCTTCTAAAACCTCCTCGGAGAGGACGCAAGGTTCTTCCCCTCAGACCTCCTATTGGTTTTGAAAAGGATGCGAGTAGTTGAGCTGAGATGAATTGGGACAGAGCTCATGTCATTGTTTTAGGTGGAATCTTAAACAGTTTGGTTGCTTAGCAACACAACCAAGGCGTGTGCAACTATGGGGCAAAACAGACGGGTTTGGCTTAGATTGTTGACAACATGTAAGCTATATTTCTTCTCCAATTTTTACTGAAAAAATAAATACATTTACACAATGAGCACTTGTTGTCTCTCAAATACATCATTACAGCTGTTGGTTAGCTAGCTTGCAAATTTTTAACATATTAGCATTGACATGAAATCAGTCAAAACATCTCAAAACAAGACATGGTATCAATCACAAGATGAAACAAGATGAAACGAGCCACCTACGATTCCCCACACGGCAGTTTCTTGTCATTCTTGCTAGCAATCTGGCCATCCAGAATCGCTATCGTCAGCTTCCCCACCTATGTTGAATGATACATTGTATCTGTTTTCACATATACAGTGGTTGCTCCACTAAAATATTTGAGATTTAGCTGCGCGATTTAGAGGTATTTGTGGTTTAGTACGGTACCCTGATTCACTACTTCATTGCTCCAGACCAGCGCAAGGGGGAGTTAGAGCACTGATTATGCTTTTGGGTCCCAAGGTGCTACTGTGGGTCTGTAGTACTGTAGCCTACTCCTGACCAGTTACGTTGTACAGCGCCTTAGTGGCACAGTGGTCTAAGACACTGCATTGCTGTGTTGCTATAGATGCTGGTTCAATACCTGTGTCGGTCTTGACTGGGAGATCCATGAGATCACTGTAGGTTTCTCTCCCTTTAAAAACAGAAATAAATCATTCTAAATAACTGGCTTTGTTTACAAATTAGTAACAATATCTCACCCCATGTACAAGAATGTACTTTTTCTCACTCATTTTACATGATATAAAAACTAAATCATCTCTCCAAAATATAGTTATTTTTTAAACAAAGCAACACCCACCCGCCACATTGGGTACATCAGTGCAACACTTAAGGTGCATTGCACTAATAATGCCGCTGACTAGGGAAACTTTCCCGCTGTTCTTCATGCCCGTTTGCACGTTCAAACTAAAACAATGTAACTAATACTAGCGCGGAAAATGCCCGTTAGATATGAATTTGGAGGGAAGGTATTATTAAATATTAAAGCATTAGACCTCTCACTAAAGGCATCTCTGAAAAGTTATACTTAAATCCAAATTGGATTCAACAAAAAATGACATGAAAAGCACATATTTGTAAATCCCAAACTCTAAAAGTAATTGGAAAGGTAGATACAAATTATTTGTGACATTGTGGTTACAATACAGTATGTAAAAAAACATGTAAACAACTTGCTGTGTTTTATTTACAGTAGTGATGAACAGCTGGTGGCATTTTGAAAACAGGTTTTAAAGCACTGGTAGCCCGATTAGCAGGACAATATACTTTTTATAGCCTGGCTACTGGAGGTGTGAAAGTCACACCTTTCCAGTACTCCTCACCCCGACCCAAACTCCACCCTTCAGTTACCGTTCAAAAACGAGCTGTTAAAAAAAGAAAAAGACATTGAGACCAAAGAGAACAGACGAAATGGACATAGTTTTCCTCAAGCCAGCTTCTTTCTATGTGCTACTCTTTCCAGGGTAAGGACCATAACCACGAGATGACTTTAAAATGAGCCAGAGGATCACAAAAACTAAAGGTACTTTGTATATATGTATATAGCCTATCAATGTGTAGGCATACTGTGTAATAAAATCGCTAATTAAATAAAGGTTAAATACAAAATATACAAAATAAAATGATTGTGTACTAAAGACGACAATGTGTTTTTGCAGAGCATACCACAATGCTGACAACCATCCATGCAGATCAGTGCACAAAGGGCTGGACAACAGGCCGCACCGAAAAAAACACGTTTGCCAAGTAAGCGGTTCGTTTTGCTAGATTCTTAAAATGTGTACGCAGCATTTGTGTGTTGAAGTCCCTTTTAATTCTTAATGGATCTACTGTTTCCATCATAGGCCACTGTAATCGATGGGGGCTCGGAGGGGGTTCATTCTGCTCATCTGATGAAGGAGCACACGGATCAGATTCAAACTTTGAAGACTGAGATCGAGTCATTGAAGGTAGAGCAGCAGAAAGATAAACATGATCTGATGGCAGATATATGGGAGACAGCTGATGCATTGGTCCAGATCCAGGTGGCATTGGCGGAAAATTACGGGTTGAAGAGGGCGAGGAACGAGATGGAGTCACAATCCATGCCAGGCACACCTGTGAGCTCTGGAACTCCACATCCTACAGGCAAAGTCAACATACCTGGCGGGTTCATCAGGTCATCGGTTCATCGATTCACCCTGACATTTCCATTCCTCTTCTGACAACTGAACTTGACCAACTGCTCACCAGGCACAGCAAGGGCCGTCTGGACGTTATGCTGTTCTGCTATAGCCTAATAAAAAAATGCAGGTGGTTTATATCTTCAAAATGCTTCACATGCTTTATTATCCAAATGTTAAAGCGTATACTCTACAGTACTGTATTTCTTCATCAGCATCTTTATGCTTTCGTTAATAAAATAATGATAAAAATACTCTTTCAAAATGCCAATGTTTATTTAGTTATGGATCCAAAACAAATTACTATGGGATTAAATATCACTGAATTACAGAATTATTGGAACAAAGTTGTCTCATGAAGGTAAACAAATTGTTGCTTACTGGAAAATACTCTTTC
This sequence comes from Oncorhynchus keta, assembly GCF_023373465.1. Lineage (NCBI taxonomy): Eukaryota > Metazoa > Chordata > Actinopteri > Salmoniformes > Salmonidae > Oncorhynchus > Oncorhynchus keta. The sequence goes on from NC_068439.1 coordinate 23,529,561, forward strand.
AAACACATACGTGTTTGCACCTCTAAGCCCGCGTCCCACCAAGCTGAAACTCAACCCAGGAAAGATAGAATTTGAAACTCAAAGATGCCAAGACTTGAGAGAGAGCAGCTTGAAAAATTGAGAGTGAAAACTTGACAAAGACGTGCCAATTGTTGGTGGACAATTTGATGCTTTCAAATTATATATTTTTTTACACGTTTGAACCATGTTTCTTTGTTTACGTTGTATATTTCTTGTTTCAGACATTGTTCTTTGCCCTTGCAAGCTCTTATGTGCGGCCTGTCCTCTCTGCGCTGATTTGACGTGAAAATAAAACAACTGGATGGAAGGTTAAAGAGCTGTATGTAGAGAGTGTATCCTGATTCCTGACATGAAGAGCTTTTAGCTACTGTGCGTGTGTGTGTATGTATGTTTGTGTTTGTAGGTCTACGTGACAGACAGATTCTAATAGAAATACAGTAAATATGCTGCAATTCTACTGTGATTTTATTTTATTTTACTAGGCAAGTCAGTTAAGAACAAATTCTTATTTTCAATGACGGCCTAGGAACAGTGGGTAAACTGCCTCTTCAGGGGCAGAACGACAGATTTTGTACATTGTCAGCTCGGGGATTTGAACTTGCAACCTTTCGGTTACTAGTCCAATGCTCTAACCACTAGGCTACCCTGCTGTGTATGGATGGAATCTCCACAATACTTTACCTTTTTTATTTTTGTGTAGTCACAAAGGAGCTTTCTGTTTCCAGACAAATTCACCCTAACACGATCACATTTATTTATTTTCCTACTAGAATTATCTTTGGACGATGACTAATTTTTCTGGCTATATAACCACTGGAAAAATAGGACAGTGCACTCAGCTGTAAACCATCTAGAAACTGAAGGGTAGGACTCTTTCTGCTTCTGGAAATGCTTCCATCAGCTCATGTGCAGGGAGAGGAGAGTCAGTCACTCTTCCATTGACCAGCATGTGAGCTACAATAAACCCTCACCCACAGCCTCCCAGCATGGTTTCCTCCCTCTTACTGACTTCATGCACATACACACATGCACACACAGACACAGATACAGACATAGGCACACACACAGGCACAGATACAGACATAGGCACAAACACAAACACAGATACAGACACACACGCACGTGCGTGCGTGCGTGCGTGCGTGTGTGTCTGTATCTGTGTTTGCACGCACGCACGCACGCACACACACACACACACACACACACACACACACACACACACACACACACACACACACACACACACACACACACACACACACACACACACACACACACACACACACACACACACACACACACACACACACACACACAGCTTCACTGCAGTCATATTAGGCAGAAACGAACAGGATTAGCTACGGTGGCAAGGAAAAGTATTAATATAACAAATAATCCAGCCAGTTTATACTGTGTGATGGGCTCCCTCTCTGGCAGAAGGAGCTCTCTTCTCCAAGGGCCATGCAGTGAGGCAGGAATCAGTTTGGCATATAAGCGGTAGATGTGCAAGAGGAGAGAAACAGATGTTCTACTCCTTTTCAGCGGTGACCCTCTCCACATTTGCAGCGCGACGCCACAAAACAGCCCGAAGGCCGATGTATTTGTAAAACATCCCACTAACACACGCCTTTTTTAAAAGTCTGCTGCAGCAAATCTCTCACAGAAGCACCACGACGGTCTTCAAAAGGATCGGTACCGTTGAGGTACTACAATATTATTGCAGAGGGTTGAGAGAAAGAGAGAGTGAGAGAGAGAACGATAGAAAGGAAAAAAGAGAGCGAGAGTGCATTGTAGTATCCGAGGGGAAGTAAGGGTGAGGTTTTGGCTGCCGTCCAGCATCTCCAGTTGTCTATCGTTTTATCCTCGGCAATATATTCATGCAGGTGAAAAAAAACACTGTGCCGACTCGAGGTTGAGAAAAGAACACAAGAGAGAAAAAAATATATAAACTCAGCAAATCAGACCTGGGAGTCCGCAGCAGCAGAATCCATCCTATTTAGAAAGCATTGCGTCACAGGGAGAGAGAGCTTACCAGTATCAGACAGAATAAGCCCATCCAATATTAATGTCATCTTCATTCACTCCCCACTGTAGTGGGGAAACAGCTCAACGGCAGCGACTGTAACATGTGCTCTCTCTCTCACACACACACACACACGCACTCGCACACAAACACACAAAGGTAATGATTGGTCCTGCTGGTATGCATACACCCAGCTATACACCTATACACGCAGGAGGCGATTATATAGATGTTGCACAAATACAAAATAATTTGTTACCATGCCAACCTTTCAATATAAACCCACAACAGAACACTGACCTGTCCAACCTCTTTAAAGCAGATAGCTCTACTCCCCTTGTATTCATCCTAGCATCTGAGAGTGAAAACCCTAAACCCCTTTCCTTTGTTTACTTTGCCCCTTTAATTCTGTAAAGCCCATCATGACTCATTTATGGAGATTTGTTTTTTCCTAAACAGAGCGTGTTTCCTCCTGACTCAACAAAACAAACAAATTGAGTGTGAGCTGGGGATAGTGGGGGTGTACAGGGGAGAGAGGAGTACGTGGCCCCTCTCAGCCCTCTTTAATCAGTGATCATCCTATCATCGCCCTGCGCCGCAGCCATGGAGACGGTACGCTGCTTACCAAAACGGAAACTCTAGTCGCCGTGGACAAGTGAAATCAGGCCACGGCCGGAAGTCTTAAATGTGTGTCACGGTGGGGGGCAAAGGGTTCAGATCTAACGTAATTTAGTGAGTTTACAGCGAAACAGCAGGGGAAGTGAGTGATGACTAAAGGTTATACACAAGGAGAGGCATGTAGGAATAAATATAGGCCTTATGTAGGAATAAATATAGGTCTTAGGTAAGGGCAGATGTAGGCCCTATGTAGGGCTAGTTAGAGGCCTTATGTAGGGGTAAATAGAGGTCATATTTAGGGGTAGATAGAGGTATTATGTAGGGGTAGATAGAGGTCTTATGAAGGGGTAGATAGAGGCCTTATGTAGGGCTAGATGTAGGCCTTATGCAGGGCTAGATGTAGGCCTTATGCAGGACTAGATGTAGGACTTATGTAGGGCTAGTTAGAGGCCTTATGCAGGGCTAGATAGAGGCCTTACATAGGGCTAGATGCAGGCCTTACGTAGGGGTAGATAGAGGTCTTATGTAGGGCTAGATAGAGGCCTTATGCAGGGCTAGATAGAGGCCTTACATAGGGCTAGATGCAGACCGTACGTAGGGGTAGATAGAGGTCTTATGTAGGGCTAGATAGAGGCCTTATGCAGGGCTAGATAGAGGCCGTACGTAGGGCTAGATAGAGGTCTTATGTAGGGCTAGATAGAGGACTTACGTAGGGCTAGATAGAGGCCTTATGTAGGGCTAGATAGAGGCCTTACGTAGGGCTAGATGCAGGCCTTACGTAGGGGTAGATAGAGGTCTTATGTAGGGCTAGATAGAGGCCTTATGCAGGGCTAGATAGAGGCCTTGTTTAGGGCTAGATATAGTCCTTATGTAGGGCTAGATATGGTCCTTAAGTAGGGTTAGATGTAGGCGTTACGTAGGGCTAGATATATAGGGCTAGATAAGTGAGATTCAACTTTCGGGATGTTATAGTAAAATTGTGGTAGACAACCAGAGAAAAATGCACTGTAAGCCAGTTATCCATAACGTCAAAAATAAGCATATATCTCAGCATACAACTCAGTGATGGTCACGCTTATCAATCAAAGGAGCTGAACCATTTGTTTAGATACTGACTGTCTTTCTATCTGACTGCCTGCCTGCCTGCCTGCCTGCCTGCCTGCCTGTCTGCCTGTCTGTCTGTCTGTCTGTCTGTCTGTCTGTCTGTCTGCCTGCCTGCCTGCCTGCCTGCCTGCCTGCCTGCCTGCCTGCCTGCCTGCCTGCCTGCCTGTCTGTCTGTCTGTCTGTCCGTCCGTCCGTCCGTCTGTCAGAATGGAATACACCAGCCCACCCACTTCCTCACTGTATCTCCCTCCAATCTGCCTACCGTGTGGTGCGCATTTTAGGACACAGTCAGCCACAAGCTTCAATGACGCTGTCGTAAAAGGTGCATGGTATTCCAGTCTCCTTTAATAATAATAATAATAATAATATATGCCATTTAGCAGACGCTTTTATCCAAAGCGACTTACAGTCATGTGTGCATACATTCTACGTATGGGTGGTCCCGGGAATCGAACCCACTACCCTGGCGTTATGCCTTTCTCCACCGTGGCTGCTGGTGCTGATAGTGAATGGACAGTGTTGGCTGTTGGCCATTGAATGCGGGGGCTCTTTAAAAGCCTGTTATTCTGTGTATCGCTTTCTCCTGCCAGGGCTGAACGAAGCAGAGGAAAGAAAAGGGCCCCCTTCTCTCTCTTTCTCTCCCTTGTCTAGGGAGGACTGCATCTTCCACAGGAAATGAACACAAGCCCACTTTGAAATCAGCTGCTTGCCCACGCCTGCTCTCTCTCCCCTGCTTTACATTCAGCAGGCATACACTCCACACAGAGGGAATGGGGGAGGGAGAAGGAAGAGGAGGAAGAAAGAGAAAAAGGGAGGGAAAGTGAAAGAGAGAGGAAGAGAGACAGAGAGAATGAAAGAGAAGAAAGAACAGAGGCCCCTATCTCCCTTCACCTGATTACTGAGTTTTTTTCATATTTTCAACCCCCCTCCCTTTCTATCTCCACCCCTCCATCATCCCCCTCCTCCCTCTTCTTCTCATTATCCTCCATCTCATTCTGTCTCTCTTTACCTCCTCTTTCTCTTAAACATCTGAAACATTGTTTTCAAATAATGTTATCAGAAAGTGAGAAAAACCTGAAAGCTAATCCTGTCACTGGCCAACTTAAGAAAAACAGGGAGTTTTTAACTCCCCCTGTCTTCTTGTCCTCCTCCCTTCCTCTGAACGAACAAGCGTTCCTGAGCTGGACAATAGCCAGAATCAGTAATAAAGTGCTAAGCAGAAGACAGGAAATACTGGAGAAGTCGAACAATGTTATGACAATACTTATAACTTTTACAGTCAGGGCCCCAGCTGCACATCTGTACAGCATCAGGGTCTTGCTGGCCCAGACAGGAGGAAGCAATCTTTACTCCTTGCACACAGCGCCTCCCAGCAGATGTTATCACTTTGCCAAGAATATGTTTTTTTATTGTTCCTTTTTTTAATCCAACATGAAAATAAAAAAAAACTCTACACTAAACAAAACACAAAATATATATTTATCAAAAGGGGGGGAAATTAAGTGACTCTAGTGACTATTACTTTGGGGAAGAAACGGAGGGATGGAGGAACAGTCCAATAAATGTATAATAGAAATGTAAGTGATTTAGCGTGAAGGAATCTGTGTTGGGCTGGGTTGCAGACGTCAGGCGAGGTCTCACACTCCGACAGATAGACAGACAGGAAGCCTGGTTGTCGCACGGCTGTAAAACAACATGTTGAGGGTGTGCTCAGCTCTCAACACAACACACATGTCTGCATCCCAAATGGCACCTGATTCCCTATTTAGTGCACTACTTTTGACCAGGGCCCAAAAGCGCTAATAGGGAATAGGGTGCCATTTGGTAAGCAGTCACTCCCATTCCGAAGTGACACTCAACTGGCTGGAACTTTGGAGAGGTCATCTGACATGTTTTTTTATATCAATGAAATGAGAGTATGAGACTATTTACTTCAATTAAGGTTTACTCAATTGTCATGTATTTTCCTTCTGGCTTTTTTCACCATTGGCAGCCAAATTGAATGTATTGTTAGCTACCTCAAAGAATAAGTATATTTTTTCAGCACCAATGTGGCAAATCCTTGCTTAAACTGTTGGAGTTAATCAAGCCAACACAGGTGAAACTACTGTAATATCATTGTAATATTTAAATCCCACAGTGTTACATAAGTGTCAAAACCAATTGAGCATCATTTAAGGGGTTGACTTAAATTATCGGACAAAAGGACAAAAGGTTTCACATTACTATGAAAAATAAACAAGCAATCATTGGCAGGTGCATAGGCCATACTTTAGTTGACAATGTTTGACAAAGCATGTCAAAAATGCCGCATCAGAATTTTACTTCGTTTTGGGAAAAAAGGACAAAACAGAAACCTTAATTGGAGATGATCATCTCCTAGGAACGGAGAAACAGATCTGGTTCGAGGACATCGCTCCTTTTTGGCTCACAGGGAAAGAAAATATTTAAGTCGTTCTCCTTTCTGTTCTGTGCTGTTCTATGCTGTTCTGTGATGTTCTGTATTGTTCTGTTCTGTGCGGTTCTGTGTTGTGCTGTTCTGTGCGGTTCTGTGTTGTGCTGTTCTGTGCTGTTCCGTTCTGTGCTGTTAGGTGCTGTGCTATTCATTTCTGTTCTGTCCTGTCCTGTTCTGTGCTATTCTGTTCTATGCTGTTCTGTGCTGTGCTGTTCCATGATAATGAGCTTTTATAACAAAACCCTGCCGAAATGATGTCCACACTGTAATGACGTTTTAAGGATGGTTTGTGTATCCTCTTCGAAAGCATTCCTTTTGTCACACAACAGCACACAGAGCTCTCAGCTCCAACTCCCAATCAAATCATATCGTATTAGCCCCAACTGCATAGATTATTTTTTTCTTTCTCTTATTTATCATCCAATTCAGAACAAGCTGATAGACCCGCAGATTTCAGTCCATTCTAGTTGAGCTGCCTCTCTGGCAGATTCCTGATGCAGTTGTGTTTGCAGAACAAACAGACCAAAAATCCCATTTAATTCCTGGGACATAAATAAATAAACAGGCCTTATTTCCCACAAGTCCACCTTGGCTCGCTGGCGAGTGGAGACGTGGCGGCCCGCCGTCTCTCTTCCCTACACAACATTCTCGCTTGACCTTGATCTCCCCGCTTGTCAACCAGCCATTTGACTCAGCGTACAGGCAATGATGGACTGGGCATGATCTCTAAAAGCTGAGGGCCTTGAATCAAGACAGACAAAGGTCTTCAAAGATGTAATTGACAAATGCTACACGTTTAGAAAAAAAAGTGCTTTCAGAACCTAAAATGGTTATTCGGCTGTCCCCATTAAGTGTCGGAAATTTTCAGGAAATTTTCATGGAAAGTTAAGTAATTTTGCTTAAATTCATCAAACAAGTTAGCTTATAAGAGTGAACCTTTTTTTTGTGGGAAACACATAAGGCAATTCTAGGTCTATTGGCATATTTTGGTTAAACTATCCCCAATTCAACAGAATTGCAAACCTCTGCATTTACAGTGCATTCATCCATCACATGTGCAGATGATTCTCAAGATCTTGCACACTAATGAGATGCTATTGAGCTCACACTACTACACTGTCTGAGCCAAGGACTACATGCTTTCTGGTAAATTTAGATTATAATTCTGGGTGGGGTGAATATATTTTATATCACAAACATGATATTTTGCTATCTAGTAAATAGTAGCCTACAGCAAAGTGTGTTTAAATAATTTCTCACTTGTTAACAATATCTGCTAGTTAGTTTTTGCTACCATGTGGGTTTTAGCTTGCTTGAGCCTGTTAACTGACGAGTGTTAATTCACCTGTTTCCATACATTACTCATTTTAAAACATGTATCTTACAAAGGAGTTGTTTAATCTAACTGCTTAACTATTTATCTGTACATGGAATTGCATTTGTTTTTTCCCCCTATTTTATCCCCTAATCTTTACAGGAAAAAGCCACGAGCACTATCTGATGTGTGGAGACATTTCACTGCAGCTAATGTAGAAGGAAAGCTGTGTACATTTGCAAATACAGTGCCAAATCATATGTGAATAATGCAACAAAGATGCAGAATCAGCTGGCCAAGTGCATAAAGTTCTCTCAGTGCTCATAACAAGCAACCTCTGACAAAAGTCTCTTTACTTCTATTCGAGGTGAAAATGATGAATCAGACACCTTATCGACAGCAACAACTCATGGTCTTTCTGGAATAAATGTGTATGGGAAGAGATTTCTACCCCTCAACCAGTATTCTACAAGAGCACAGACACAAGGGACAACAGACACACCAGTCTCTAAATTGCAGATGAGCTGAAGGCAGTCATAAATGACCTTGGACCACAGATGGTATTTGCACAGACAATGCTGCGACAGACAATGCTGCGAACATGAAGGCTACTTGGTCTAAAGTGGAGGAGTCTTACCCTCACATCACACCAATTGGCTGTGCAGCTCATGCATTGAATCTGCTCCTCAAGGACATCATGGCACTGAAAACAATGGATAAAATCTACAAGCGAGCAAATGAAATGGTTAGGTATGTGAAGGGTCATCAAGTTATAGCAGAAATCTACCTCACCAAGCAAAGTGAGAAGAATAAGAGCACCACATTGAAGCTGCCCAGAAACACCCGTTGGGGTGGTGTTGTCATCATGTGTGACAGCCTCCTGGAGGGGAAGGAGTCTCTCCAAGAAATGTCCATATCACAGTCTGCCGATATGGACAGCCCCATCAAGAGGTTCATCCTGGATGATTTATTTTGGGAGAGCGTTAAGCAGCCTGAAACTCATGAAACCTATAGCAGTAGCCATTGCACGGATTGAGGGAGACAATGCCATCCTGTCTGATGGTCAGACTCGGCTTGCAGATGTAAGAGAATAAATCCGTACCACCCTATCCGCTTCACTGTTGCTCCAAGCAGAGGAAACTGTAGTTCTGAAACACATCAAAAAGCGTGAAGACTTCTGCCTGAAGCCCATACACGCCGCAGCGTACATGTTGGACCCCAAGTATGCTGGCAAGAGCATCCTGTCTGGTACAGAGATCAACAAGGCCTATGGTGTCATCACTACCGTGTCTCGCCACCTTGGCCTGGATGAGGGCAAGGTTCTTGGCAGTCTGGCGAAGTACACTTCCAAGCAAGGGCTTTGGGATGGAGATGCAATATGGCAGTTGTGCCAACATATCTCATCAGCCACATGGTGGAGGGGACATTGTGGATCTGACGCTTTTTCCTCTGTTACCTCCAAATCCCACTAACATCAGCCGCCTCAGAGCGCAACTGGTTCTTGTTTGGGAACACACACAACAAAGAACACAACAGGCTGACCAATACACGGGTTGACAAATTGGTGGCTATCCAGGCAAATTTGAGGCTTTTGAGCCTGACAGCGAGTCATCCTCAACAAGGTTGGAAAGTGAGAGTGAAGATGAGGACTCAGAGTCTGATGTTCAAGAGGTGGACATTTGAGGAGGTCCAGGGAGAAGACATGGAAGTCTGAGAGGAAGACAACCAAAGCTTTAGTTTATAGACTATCATTTGGGAGATGCAGTGGATCATTGGGGATCATTCAATATTCCCTTTCTTTTGATTTTCAGTGAAATCATCCCATGTGAAGAGTCAACTCATTTAATTAAAGTTAAATTCGTAACTAAATAGTTTGTTTTATTTCTATTGGAAGGATTTAATAATTTGCAATAATGTCTACTTGAGAAGGTAACATTTTTATGTTTCTGTCTCCATATGATATGGTAAATATATCCAATGCAAAAAAACATCTACATTTAAATGGTATTAATATTAATTTGCATATATTTTCGTTAATTCCCAAATATTCCTGTTAATTTCCATATATTCCCGTTAATTCCCATGGAAAGTTTCCACCTCTGAATATTCCCCAAAATGTGCAACCCTAGTCCCCATACAGTTTCCAGTGTGTATGGCACAACTTTGGAAGAATTGGAGTCAACATGGGCCAGCATCCCTGTAGAACGCTTTCGAAACCAACTCAATATTAATGTTTTGTACACTCAGTGTATATTTCCACACTATTAGGTTGGAATAATACTAGGATGAAAATGCCCTTTTAGTGCAAGAGCTGTTTGAAATTTCAGCCTGTTTTGGTGGGATGGAGTTTTGGCCTTCCATGGTGACATCACCATGAGGTAAATTACTTAATAGACCAATAAGAAAGAGAGTTCCAAATCTCTCTGCCAATAACAGCACATTTTCAGCTTTCCCCTCCCTACTCAGACCACTCCCAGACAGTCCTTGCTAAATTCTTACCTGAGAAATTGTTCTTTGCTAAGAAGCTATTTTTGTTTATTCTAATCCATTTAAATTAAAAACAATCACAGTAAGGTACTTGTTTGTTACCCAAAAATGATTTGATACTGAGATATAAAAAAAGGCTGTATTGGACCTTTAACTTTGCCAGAGCACATTGTGATTGTACTGGAAAGTCGCAATTATACATCTAATTTCTGTGGCTGTCAGTTTAACATACACCAAAAAAACACACTTGCCTTTGCCAGAGACTCCTTCCTTTCTCTGCAAACACATGCAACGTATTGCCTGTTTTATTAAAAGCTGAACAATTTGCAGATCAATTTAAGAACAAGTGTTTCATTATGAGGGAACTCAAAGCAGACAGGCACCTCCCTGTGTTCAGGGGAGAGGCATGTCAGCCAAGGCCTGAAGTGGGGTTAAGCATGTCTGCGACAGGATCCAACTAGGGCCAAAAAAGAGGGCCTGGATTTGGACAACCCCCAGAATAAGTCTCGCTAGACGAGAGGAAGTAAGGGTGTTTAGGACACAAATATGATCGTTGTCACATAGAGATACTGGTTCAATTTCCCTTGGGATATATTAGTGGATCATTCATAACATGAACAAAGACAAAAAGCAGGAGGTACATATGGAACCATGGAGAAAATATGGAATCGTGGAGTCTATTTGACCACCACCCAGCTGCAGTGCAAGTCTACACCATTCTAGACAACTACTGAGGGTGACACGCCACACAGCTGTTTCATACATAGACTCCTAGCAACGACGCAACACAGCTGCCCACTGGAATACTCACCATAGCCACAATGGGTCTAATAAATGGCCCGGGAGATATCATGTACTGTATGGATGCATGACTAGCATAACATCTGTCATGTCTGGCCCAATCCTGATGTAGGTCTACAGATGGCATATCTTTATATATATATATTTTTTTTTAAATAAAAACACATTGAATTGATTATTTTCCCCTAATTCTACCACACCTCCCCTAATTGGAGTAAACTTATGGACAACAAAACTTATGCTTCCACTTACTACATACATTTCACAGACAGTATATTTTACATTAGTTATCTTTTGTTTGTTGTTACATTTGAGTCATGTAGAAGATGCTCTTATTTTATTTTTTAAATATTTTTTTAAACCTTTATTTAACTAGGCAAGTCAGTTAAGAACACATTCTTATTTTCAATGGCGGCCTAGGAACAGTGGGTTAACTGCCTGTTCAGGAGCAGAACGACAGATTTGTACCGTGTCAGCTCGAGGGTTTGAATTTGAAACCTTCCGGTTACTAGTCCAACGCTCTAACCACTAGGCTACCCTGTCAGTATGTACTCACTACAGAGAGACTTGTAGTGAGTACATTCATACTGGTCCCCGTTGGGAATCAGACCCACAACCCTTACATTGCAAGCACCGTGCTCTACCAACTGAGCCACACGGGACCAGCCTCCAGATACCCCCAACCCCTCCCATCTATCTATGAGGACCATCTAGCTTAGATTTCCAGCAGACATATATTTTCCACTGTGCTGTGATGTTTCACAAAAGTTCTGAAAGTTCTCATAGTTTCTACTGATTGTAAATGAAAGATAAAAAACTTTGCTAAGAGTATCATTATATTATTGATCGATTGACTTTGACTTATCAAATCACCCAGCAGTGCAATTTGCAGAGCTGGCTCCAACTAAATGTTGCATTTTTTCAGGCATTCCTGAACCTGCAACCTAAAAACAAGCTACATATTATCCCGCATATATATATATATATATATATATATATATATATATATATATATATAACATTCTATTGGTTGCAAGAATTATCATGGTATCAGTTAAACCATGTGCCATGGAATCGGTACATCAAAAATCTCCTCCAAACTATTTTGCAATTTGTATGGTGCAGCTGTCAATTTTTTGGTCCTTAAATTAAACTGGTATACTTTGTTATTTATCACAATTTTTTTTTTGCCAATTTTGCTCTTTAATGCGGGGCCAACAGAGAAGTTTCTCCCTTTTCCACTTGCTTCCTCCATTCTTAATTCTGCAATCAGTTGGTTGTAATTTTGGATAGAGCAGACATTTACATATATTTTTGTTAACTGCATGTGTGACGTAACTCCACCAGTCCTATTTATGATATAATTTACAAAGATTATACAGTTTTTAATGTCTTCCCCCATATTTTTACATTTTTTTAAAAATCGATTAGTATATTTAAGTTGAACCATAATATTTGTTCTAATATTCATTCTGTCTTTTCTGGTGGATTAAACTGAAATTAAACTTTCTATTGATGTCTGATCAGGATAAATAATATCCAACAATACATTTTTAATTCTATGCCGTATATAAATTTGATCATCACGATGTTGCAGGACTTTTTTACTTGTAGTGTTTTTGAAGTTTAAAAACTATTCTAAAGTTTGTCATTTCCACTTCTAAATTTCCCTAACGAAAAATGTTTAAACCTCTACAAAAAATGTTCACTAATTGTAATCCACATAACGATTCAAATTTCCTGTTACAGCGGGATTATTTTCATGCTGTAGCAAACTGGCTCAAAATTAAGGTCCTACATCTGTATTTGCACCAACTACGCTACAGGCAAATACATTAAGCAAGCTCTTATTATGAGTTTAAAATAAGAAAATGTTTCTCCAATGCAAATATGCATGAGGTAATGAGTGAATAAATGCATAAGGTTTTAACATTACATTTGCTGTAGCTCAGCTTTAGGAGTAGAAACAGTAATTATAGTGAATATCCTTGAGTCTACCAAAAAAAGAGCAAGTGGTGTATAATCCTATTAACTTTTACCCATCTAGCTTTGAATGTATAAGAAATAAACAGGAGCTTAAGGGGGAAAGGAGGGAAGGAGGAGCGAGGGAAAAAGAGATGTGTATTTCCATTCCGGCTTTGAGAGTTTTTCAGTGTGAGCGACTGGGCACGGCTCACATACTGTATATAAACGTGTATCATTTCTTCCCGTGATTAGAAGAGAGGGATGGTTTCACATTGAAGAGTTTAAGTCCGTTGGAGTTCCAGCTGGAAAGTGATAAGGGATGATAAAAAAAATTTGAAACATGCTTTTCCTTGTGTTTTAATCTTCTCCTTCTTGTAATGTAACACTGGCTACAGGGCTTCGCCTTGAAGCCTCTTATTTGAAACACATGTTTCTCGATGCACTCTTAAAACAGGCCTTTATCACTCCATCAATCTGGAGACACTGAGTGCATCCCAAATGGCACTCTATTCCCTATATATCACACGACTTTTGAGCAGAGCCCTCAGGGCCCAGGTCTAAAGTAGTGCATGAAATAGAGAATAGGGTGCCATTTGGGACGCAGACACGAAGGTGGGTAGGGAGGGTGGTATATGTGTGTGTGTGTGTGTGTGTGTGTGTGTGTGTGTGTGTGTGTGTGTGTGTGTGTGTGTGTGTATTCTCTGCTGTAGCCAGACCTTATTAGTTATGATAAAGTGTAAACATAGACCATACGATAGATGGAGTCTCTAATGTTATTACTGAGGTAAGGGATTAGGACTAAAGGGAAGAGAACATGATGGAGTCCAGCCTTTCATCAGCATGCTACGTCTCAAATGGTACCATAGGGCTCTGGTCAAAAGTAGTGCACTATATAGGGGTTAGGGTGCAATTTAGGACAATGTGACACCAGGACACAAGGAAAGAGACACAAGCAAGTTCCAAACTTTTCTACAGTCTATTGCTCACACACAGACACCACTTGGGTGAATATGTTAACATTGAAATGCAATCCAAAAGGTAAAAGATAATGTTTGGATAAGAGTGGGTCGAACATTAAACATCGTTTTTATAGCTTTGGGCTTGAACGTGTACAAGCACATTGATTTTGTTAAATCTATTAAGACTTTACATTGCATTAACATTTTCTATTTTGCTACCGAGAATCCAATCAAGGCTTTTGTGTGACAGTTAAAACATGTCTATTAGCGGAGAAAATAAATCATCTCTGACAAATAGGACGAAAACCTCTTTACCACAACCAGTTCTTGGTTGTTCACTCTGCATTCACACAGCCACACAGCCTGTCTACAGAAGACTGAGGCGACGTACAAGTCTGAGGGAAAACATTTTTTATCCGCCCCCTCACATTTCAATTATTCATCTATTCATTTTCACCTCAGAAACGTGTGCGGATACACATGCAGAGTGAGCTGGTCCTGTCACCACATACTGTAAGCCAGCTAGAGTAGAGTAGGAACGCCATATTATGGTATTAGTCAGAAGAGGAGATAATGAGGTTGATAACCCACACACATACACCCACCCACGCAAACACACACATTATATCTTGACTTACACTACTATGATTATGTCATGACCTCCCTTGATTGAGAAAATAACAAATGGAAAACCCCTCACATACTGCAAACCCTGGGCCTACTGTAATATAGAAAAGTCCATCTCAGTGATGAATTCAGACCCCGTTTGTGAAGGCCCCTTCACATCTCTAAGTTGCGTCCCAAAATACATCCCATAGGGCTCTGTTCATAAGTAGTGCATTATATAGAGAATAGGGTGCCATTTAGGACGCAGGCCTACTGTAAACACCTCAGGCTTACTGTTCTGGAGGAAACTGGCTATTTTTATTAGATTTTTTTCTGGGGGAAACATAAACACAGAATTCAGTGTAGGGCACAGGGCACAGTGTGTCTGGCATCAATCAGCTTGGCTCTTTGTGACTAACGGATTTTTTTGTGTGTTAATAAATTCCCCTCGAAACTTAATGTCAACTGTTTTTCAGCCGAGGGCTGGAAGAGGAGAATAGATAGGAGGGAAAAGAGAAAGAAATACAAAAAGAATGTACGATAGAGAGAGAGAAATATACTGTATGTAGACATAATGACATTTGAAATGTCTTTATTATTTTGGAACTTTTGTGAGTGTACTGTTTAATGTTCATTTTTTACTCTTTATTTCACTTTTGTGTACAATCTATTTCACTTGCTTGGACAATGTAAACATACGTTTCCCATGCCAATAAAGAGTTAGAGCTCCATGTTTCCCATGTTTTATCCATGCATAGGGCTGGTATACTAAATCCACTAAACACAGACTCATGAATCAGTCTAATGACCAGGCGGGCCTATAGCCCCCCGGAATGCACCTCAGTTACCTCAGATCCTGGACCAGTCTAACAGGTAATTAGACCCTGGATCTGTATTACTTCTCTGTTACCTCAGATCTTGGACCAGTCTAACAGGCAATTAGACCCTGGATCTATATTACTTCTCTGTTATCTCCAGTGACCACAGTGAGGCTGCCTCACAACACCCTCCCTCCGCCACTCTGACACAATCTGCCCTGTTGCCATGGCACCCACCAGAATACAAACACATGCACACACACGCACACACACATGCAAACACACACACACACAGACACGTACTTATTAAAAGGCACTCACACTGACTGATACGGTGATGGGGACAACAACAACAGCAGGAAACCCAAGCTTCCCCTCTCCCTCTGCTGTCTACATGGCCATTGTTTTAGGCCACCTGGCATCAAGCAGCTTTGTACACTGGCTGTAAAAGCCCAGACAGGAACTGAGGAACACAGGACCCGGTCAAGCAGACTGGGAGAGAAATGGGAAGAGGGGAGGAAAGGGGTGAGGGAGAGACTGGGGGAGGAGGGGGCAAGATGAGAAAGAAAGGGGGAGGAGGGTGAGGTGAGGGAGAGACTCGGGGCGGGCGGCCCAGGCAGGGTGGAAACAGCCACTGAAAAGTTTCACCACAGATGGCGATGGCAGAGAGCCTTCTGACTTAGTCAACTAGCAGTATTCTGAAAAGGGGGATTTGCCATTGATCTCTCTGTTTAAGCAAACACAGCTTTTGCATTGTAAACACATGCACACACACGCATGCATACAGGACTATGCTCACATGCAGGAAAAGATGCAAGCATACACATATGCATGCAGTCACGCACAGTCACGTACACACACAGAAACAGGCACACACACACACACACACACACACACACACACACACACACACACACACACACACACACACACACACACACACACACACACACACACACACACACACACACACACACACACACACACACACACACACACACACACACACACACACACACACACACACACACACACACACACACACACACACACACACACACACACACATACACACACACATAGGCACACAAAAACACCTGGTTTGGGAGTTGAAGGTGGTAAGTCAGTGGAGCCTGACCATGGTAGCTAGCTTGGGATGATACACAGGACAGGTAAGGTAGCAGCAGCACAGGATCTTCATAAAATTCTCCCCTACTCTCTATTCTGCAGCCAGCCGAAGCCCTGACACTTTCTAAACCCTGTTCACACATACACACACAAACAGAAACACACACCCGTCCACACACACTTCACCTGCGAGAGGATGACTCAGTGACCTACGGGGTACCAGAGGCTCATTAGAATGAATGAAAGCCCAGCCCCATCATCTCTGGATAAACTACGCCTCTCCTCTCTGCTTAAATCACACTGAGGAGGGAGAGAGAGAAGGGAAGGGAGAGAGAGAGAGAGAGAGAGAGAGAGAGAGAGAGAGAGAGAGAGAGAGAGAAGGCTTAGATGTCCAGAAGCCCAGCACCACGTAGCCTCAACCTCAGTCGCTCTGGGGCTTCACACAGCCAGACAGGGGAACGAGCAGCACTACATCATCTACATTACACTGCAATATCATTATTAAGCTGAATATATGAGCTCTTTGCTGTAGACAGACAGAGTCACTCAGTACAGGGTTGGAAGAAAAGGGACAAAACACCCATGAGACCATTGAGCAGTGTTTCCCAAACTGGGGTGCACGTTTTGGTTCCTGCCCTACCACTACACAGCTGATTCAAATAATCCAAGCTTAATGATGAGTTTGGGAAACACTGCCATGGAGGACCTGTGAAAATGTCAGGAAAGCTAACCGTGCCTTTTCAACAGGCTCAGAGCAATAGTAACTATAAGATAATAAAAATCTGCCCTTAATAAATTGGAAATTCGTAGCGGTGAAACTGCCACGTCCGATTACGACAACAAAGACGTTGCTTCAAACACGCTACTTTTCCCCTCGGATATCATTGGACATCAATGGACATCATTGGACAAAATCTAGACAAATCACATTTTATTGGTCACATACACATATTTATCAGATGTTACTGGTCACATACACATATTTATCAGATGTTATTGGTTACATACACATATTTATCAGATGTTATTGCAGGTGTAGCGATAGGCTTGTGTTCCTAGCTCCAACAGTGCAGTAATATCAAATTATTCACAACAATACACACAAATCTAAAGTAAAAGAATGGACGAGCAATGTCGGAGTGGCATTGACTAAAATACAGTAGAATAGAATACAGTATGTATATATGAAATGAGTAAAGTAGTATGTAAACAATATTAAAGTGACTAGTGTTCCATTCTTAAAGTGACCAGTGATTCCATGTCTATGTATATAGGGCAGCAGCCTCTAAGGTGCAGGGTTGAGTAACCGGGTGATAGCCGGCTAATGAGGACTATTTAACAGTCTGATGGCTTTGAGATAGAAGCTGTTTTTCAGTCTCTCTGTCCCACCTTTGATGCACCTGTACTGACCTCGTCTTCTGGATGGTTGGTGTCCTTGATGATCTTCTTGGCCTTCCTGTGACATCGGGTGGTGTAGGTGTCCTGGAGGGCAGGTAGTTTGCCCCCGGTGATGTGTTGTGCAGACCTCAATACCCTCTGGAGAACCTTGCGGTTGTGGGCGGTGCAGTTGCCGTACCAGGCAGTGATACAGCGCGACATGATGCTCTCAATTGCGCATCTGCAAATGTTTATGAGGGTCTTAGGGGCCATGGCAAATTTCTTCAGCCTCCTGAGGTTGAAGAGACACTGTTGCGCCTTCTTCACCACACTGTCTGTATGGGTGGACTATTTCAGAACGTCGGTGATGTGTACGCCGAGGAACTTGAAGCTTTTCACCTTCTCCACTGCAGTCCCGTTGATGTGGATAGGGGCGTGCTCTCTCTGCTGTTTCCTAAGCAGATGTTTTAGCAGATGTTATTCCGGGTGTAGCGAAATGCTTGCATCAAATGGACGCGCTATAGAATTGCAGAGTAAGTACTATGATTTATTTTACCACGGAGCAGAATGCAAAACAAAAATAATAACAAATGTGCATGGCCCTGTTTTTTCAAATTCACAATCAGCTTTAATATAACCCACTACTATTTTTTCATCTGATCATTGGGAGGGTAATGACACAAGAAAGTGTTGTTAATATAGTATGCCTTCCAAATGCCCCACTACTCTCTATATAGTGCACTACTACTCATAAGGCTCTGGTCAATAGTAGTGCACTATATAGGGAATAGGATACAATTTGAGATGCAACCATAGAGAAAATAGATCTGTTTTGCATGGTTTTTCTAAGTATTCTGGATGGACTGTTCTTCCTGGGAGATGAGTGCAGGGTGGGCATGCAGGAGATGGTCCAGTGGTGCTGATCCCTCCCCTCTCTAACGATGAGGTTAAACATAAGACCTGGTTGAGGATGGCTCTCCTCTCCCTGTTCCCCCTGGCCTGCTCAGCTCAGTGCAGCTCAGGAGAAGCTCCGGTTGGTCAGCATGCAGCTTATTGTTTCCTGCTTCATTTGCCACGGGGCCAATTAACTCAGGATCCTAGCAAAACACACACACACAAAGTGCACGTACACACACATATAGATACATACAAAAATAAACACACACATAAACATACAAATTAACAAATAAGGCCTTGGCTTTGAAACAAACACACCTTCACAGCAGCCAATCAGCAGGCAGCTTGTGGGGTGAGATTGTGACTGTCAACTCAGCTACGCCTCCGTTCCCCAACACCTTGGCACGCATGTGGGCTACTTTCCATTCAGGAGTTACCTAACGTGCTAAAACCCTAACAGTAAACAGCTTGCTGTTATTGAGAACTGTGTTTGTTTCCAAAACTCTGTCCTCCAGTTCAAAAACATCATTTTCATTGATGTAAAACAGCAAAGATACTGCTAAAAAACTGTTCTCTTGTTCAAAAACACAACTGAGATCCAGGTTGAAAAAACAGGTACAGGAAGCAGTGAGAAGAAGTAGACACATTATAGATGGATTGCTGTTATGTTGTGAGTGTGTGTGTGTGTGTGTGTGTGTGTGTGTGTGTGTGTGTGTGTGTGTGTGTGTGTGTGTGTGTGTGTGTGTGTGTGTGTGTGTGTGTGTGTGTGTGTGTGTGTGTGTGTGTGTGTGTGTGTGTGTGTGTGTGTGAGTACCAGAAGTCCTCACAAGAATAGTAAACCAGGGAGAATGCTGACAATTGAGGACATTTTGTAGGTCCTCACAAGGAAAAGGGCTGTTTTAGGGTTAAGGGTTAGGTTAAGGGTTAGAATTAGGGGTTAGGTTTAGGATTAGGAGTTAGAAATTAAGGTTAGAGTTTAGTTTAGGGGTTAGGTGAAATAGGATTTTGAATGTGAATCAATTATTGGTGAGTGTGTGTGTGCGTTGCTCCTGGTGATATGAGGTAGTCTGCAGTAGTCCTGAATCGAGAGCCAAGAAGTCGAGCAGATCCACCACCCTGCTACAGTACACTAGCATCTAGCAAGCAGCGCTAACATCTGCAGTCGGGAATAACCTGTTTGTGAAAACATACACGTCCCTAATGAGGCCTGCTATAAAAATGAAAATGAACACCACATTTAGAGAGCCTCAACTAGCTCTCACACTCCAAGCCAGCCAGCAGCGTGAACCAGCTGGGAAGAATGCAGAGATTTGTGAGCATGGCTTTTACAAGCTTCTAAGAACTTCTGTTGGAGGTCAGGGTTGCAGGGGTTTTTGGCTGCAACAAGTGTCGGAATTCTAGAATACTGTATCACTCACTCACAATAACGTACGTAACCCGAGGAGGTTACGCAACAGCAACTCTTATTATGTTCACTGCTCCCGAGGGGAACTCTGTGTGTGGCTGGGAGTGAGAGCACTTCTAGTTGTCACAGGGATACTCACTTATCGTGTTCTTAAAGCTGCAGAGTGTAATTCAAACAACAACAGAATTTTCCTCCGCCACTTTTTGGGTAAACAGCTGAGATAGGGGGCTGGAGAAATGTAACCAATCACATTCATAGACAGGGCTATGGATGAAAGGACTAACCAACCATGAGATACAATGATAGTTTTAGCCATGTTTAAAAGAGACACAGTGTTTCTTTACAATTGCATTGTTTACAAACAAGCATATATTTTGAGTTGTCATGGGGTAAGACAGTTGAAGCATTCATAAGTTATATTCCTTAAGATTCACTTAAAAGTCTAAAAATCTATGTGCAAATCACCAGACTTCACCTTTAAGGCAGCAGTATCTCTGGCAAAATTTTGCTCTCCAAAACAAAAAAGTTTCCATCTTTTGTAGATGAAGTGGACGGGGGAAATCTTCTTGAGGACTGAACCAAAACCATACGGAAGAATAACTTCTAATGAAAAACAAATAGAATGTATAATGCCAGAGCTCTCACCAACGGGAAGGGGTAGCATCTTTTTTATGATGGTGAAAGAAAAAGGTGAAAAGTGAGTGACAAACAAGTTCTATATCAAACCTTAAAATACCCCCGAGATGGTAGATAGGTTCCATTAGCAGGATTCCATTAGATGTGTTTAAGTGAAAACTCCCCAGTTATGCCCCAACTCAAACACCACACTGATCCAATAATTCAGCTGAACATACTTTTAACCATACCTAAACTTCAGCACTCTCACACCCATCCTATCTCCATCTTTTTACCCATGTCCCAAGGGCAAGTGTCCTCTGCCCATTTATCACCTGTAACAGAGAAGATTTGAGAATTAAAGTGATGCTCCAGAGTTTTTATACAATTTCAGCCACCATCTTTGAAAGTAGTGCTGACGAGCTAAAACGGGTCCGTGAAAATTGTGTACTACGTCATCCATTTTGTATGATAGGTTATGAATTACAATTCATACAACATGTTACGAATTTGTAAGTGCTCAAGATCCCGAACTGCATTTTTAAGAAAACTTTCACGTTTTCTCCTTTTACTCAGTAGAATGACAGTAGCTTGGGGAGCTTTGGATTCTGCCGATCCGCGTCACTGGCTCAGCCAATGGTGCCATGGACGACAAGGGTTTCTATGGCAGCGCATGGTGAATTCCCCTGCCCCTCTACTCTGTATGGACAGACTCTCTATCCTTCCCTCTCTTTCTCTCTCTGCCTCCCTTTCTGTCCCCCTGTCCCTATCTTCCACTCTCCCCCTCTCTCTCTTTCTCTTTCCCCCCCGTTCCTGTATCTCTCTCCCCCTCATTGAGTTGGGAAACAGGCCATAGTACCTAGTCCAGCAGGCCCTGAGCCAAATGCCTAGCAGATAAGCCTCTAATAGGAAATCATCTACAGCTAATGCACATTCCATGGCTAAAGCATATTTTAATAAAAAATAACACAACTCTATCACAGCCCCACCTGCATTTCCCTACTCTCTTTATTTCTCTCCCTTTCTCATTTAGAGGCCCCTCTTCAAACAAAGCATGGGCAGAGAGAGACCGAGAGACAGAGAACGAGAGGGAGAGAGAGTGAGCGACAGAGTGAGCGAGAGAGAGAGAGAGAGAGAGAGAGAGAGAGAGAAAGAGAGCAGGACTGAGTGGGAGAGAGAGCGAGAGTAAAAACAGCTCAAAGAGTGTAGCCCTACCAGCTACTCTTCCAATTACAATGAAAGAGAGCGCTGAGACAGAACATGATCGAGGTGTGGCGCTGGGTGTGGTGCGGTAGCGTGATGTCCCAGGGGCTATAGAGAGATAAGGCGATTACTCTAGAAGGAAGGAGGATAGACAGGTTAAATTCCTGAATATTGGTTAGAGGGAGGGAGGAGGCACTTGTGGTGTGACAGTGTAGCAGTGACACACACACACACACACACACACAAATACACACACACTCGGCAGTGTAGCAGTGTAAAATGTTGGGCAGAGTGCCAGACAGAACACACAGCAGGTAGTGTAGTGACGAGACGAGCAGCTCCTTGGCGGGAGCCAGCTTGTTTGTTTTACACTCTACAACCATGTTGTTCTGTCTGACTGAGAGGAAACCCAGTGTCTGACATGACATAGTGGAGGATGCAGTCAATCAGTGTTACAATGGGTTCGTCCCAAATGGCACCCTATTCCCCATATCGTGCACTACTTTTGGCTAGGACCCTCGTGGTTCTGGTCAAAAATAGTGCACCATATAGGGTATAGGATGCCATTTGGGACAGACAGGGAATCTCCAAAATCTCCAGCCTACATCTTAATCTAGTAGTGTTGTCCTAATGTATGTTGTATTACACAAAGGACACAGAAATATAACAGAAAAAGTCATATTGCCCTAACAATCTCAATGCATTCATGGATGGAATGTGTTATTGGGACGGTATTTATATCATCCTCCTTTATATATCATCCTCTAGTCTACGGACTGTTCAGATATTTAAGGGAAAATCCTGGACAATGACTTCAATGTCTGACTGTACCAACTCTCCAGAACATAATATTTGACCACTTTCTGGCCTTGATTTTTATGTGGAGTGTGGAATAGAACATCCACCAATAAAACCATGTCCTGTTCTGGAATGGAACGGTAAACAGTGATGGCTCGCACACTCTCATCAGAACACTCCCATCTCCCAGCCAAAGAGGATAGAGTTGTACAGCTGCCAATACAGATCATGCTAATTCCACAACGTCATTCAACCGCACATCACAGCGGCCCAATTTTTTATACATCAGCACCTGGATTGGAAAATCTGAAATGAAATTACTGGCAAAAGGGTAAACGCTAAACAAATATTTTGAATTAGCATATGTTTAGCACTTTGATGAAAGGATGGAGAGAGAAAATAACTGTTTCAGTACAAACAAAACACTAAGGTTGATTGTTAAATAAAAGTGCATTTAATCAGCATTTCATGACCACAGTGAACCGAACCATTGTGGAGGTTTGTTGTTTTCCCCTAGAGAATGCAGAATGGGAGCCTAGAGATATGAACTGTCCGATTCTGTAGGCTACAGTCAGGGAACAGGGAATAGTTGCTCCACTGTTTGTCTGTGAATAAATCTCCTTGGTAAATAGCTCTGAAGCTCTACTGAGGAATATTGTATGGATCAAAGCTGCCATGTCTTCCTGTATAAAAGACCAGACCACAAGCTTGTTTGTCTAAAACAATTAAGTCCGGTATGAGGGAGGTTCCTGACAAATAGCTAACAGCTGATAGCGCTTTGGCAAATATTCTGAAGGGGGTCGGAGGGGCAAAGGCGGGACGTAGGGGAACGTATGGGGGTCCAAATTAATGATTGGTCAGGGTCCGAAACCAGTCTAATCTCAGCCAATTGCTCCCTAATTATATAAGGTGCTGCCAATTTGGACTGTCTAACAAATCAAGAGCACCATGCATTACTCTTTCTCCCAGGTCCCTGATTGAGTCTGGTCATTATTTGGGCTGATCTCATATTCACACATGGAACCAATATGCAAGCCAGATGTTCTTTTTACAATTGGGCACAGAGCACAACGACTCATCTACACGCAAAGGAAGGAAAGAGAAGGCAAGGTAGTTCCCCAGCCAAATAAGGGGTTGCCGTCGGTCTGGTCTGACACTCCAGCCCAAACCATGGGACCAGACTAGGAGGGAGGGAGGGGATGCTGGGGCATAATGTGAGGGACAGAAGAGACTGAAGGAGGGAGGGAATGCTGGGGCATAATGTGAGGGACAAAAGAGACTGAAGGAGGGAGGGAATGCTGGGGCAAAATGTGAGGGACAGAAGAGACTGAAGGAGGGAGGGGATGCTGGGGCATAATGTGAGGGACAGAAGAGACTGAAGGAGGGAGGGGATGCTGGGGCATCACGAGAGGGACAGAGGAGACTGAAGGAGGGAGGGGATGCTGGGGCATAACGTGAGGGACAGAAGAGATTGAAGGAGGGAGGGGATGCTGGGGCAAAATGTGAGGGACAGAAGAGACTGAAGGAGGGAGGGGATGCTGGGGCATAATGTGAGGGACAGAAGAGACTGAAGGAGGGAGGGGATGCTGGGGCATAATGTGAGGGACAGAAGAGACTGAAGGAGGGAGGGGATGCTGGGGCATAACGTGAGGGACAGAAGAGACTGAAGGAGGGAGGGGATGCTGGGGAAAAATGTGAGGGACAGAATAGACTGAAGGAGGGAGGGGATGCTGGGGCATAACGTGAGGGACAGAAGAGACTGAAGGAGGGAGGGGATGCTGGGGCATAATGTGAGGGACAGAAGAGACTGAAGGAGGGAGGGGATGCTGGGGAATAACGTGAGGGACAGAATAGACTGAAGGAGGGAGGGGATGCTGGGGCATAATGTGAGGGACAGAAGAGACTGAAGGAGGGAGGGGATGATGGGGCATAACGTGAGGGACAGAAGAGACTGAAGGAGGGAGGGGATGCTGGGGCATAACGTGAGGGACAGAAGAGACTGAAGGAGGGAGGGGATGCTGGGGCATAACGTGAGGGACAGAAGAGACTGAAGGAGGGAGGGGATGCTGGGGAAAAATGTGAGGGACAGAATAGACTGAAGGAGGGAGGGGATGCTGGGGCATAACGTGAGGGAGAAAAGAGACTGAAGAAGGGAGGGGATGCTGGGGCATAATGTGATGGACAGAAGAGACTGAAGAAGGGAGGGGATGCTGGGGAAAATGTGAGGGACAGAAGAGACTGAAGGAGGTAGTGAATTCTGGGGCATAATGTGATGGACAGAAGAGACTGAAGAAGGGAGGGGATGCTGGGGAAAATGTGAGGGACAGAAGAGACTGAAGGAGGGAGTGAATTCTGGGGCATAATGTGATGGACAGAAGAGACTGAAGAAGGGAGGGGATGCTGGGGAAAATGTGAGGGACAGAAGAGACTGAAGGAGGGAGGGGATGCTGGGGTATAACGTGAGGGACAAAAGAGACTGAAGAAGGGAGGGGATGCTGGGGCATAATGTGATGGACAGAAGAGACTGAAGGAGGGAGGGGATGCTGGGGCATAATGTGAGGGACAAAAGAGACTGAAGGAGGGAGGAATGCTGGGGCATAATGTGAGGGACAAAAGAGACTGAGGGACAAAAGAGCCTGAGGGAGGGAGGGAGGGGGGATACTGGGGCATAACATGAGGGACAGAAGAGACTGAAGGAGGGAGGTAGGGAATACTGGGGCATAACGTGAGGGATAGGAGAGACTGAAGGAGGGAGGTAGGGAATACTGGGGCATAACGTGAGGGATAGGAGAGACTGAAGGAGAGAGGGAGGGAATACTGGGGCATAACGTGAGGGATAGGAGAGACTGAAGGAGAGAGGGAGGGAATACTGGGGCATAACGTGAGGGATAGGAGAGACTGAAGGAGGGAGGTAGGGAATACTGGGGCATAACGTGAGGGATAGGAGAGACTGAAGGAGGGCGTTAGGGAATACTGGGGCATAACGTGAGGGATAGGAGAGACTGAAGGAGGGCGTTAGGGAATACTGGGGCATAAAGTGAGGGATAGGAGAGACTGAAGGAGGGCGTTAGGGAATACTGGGGCATAACGTGAGGGATAGGAGAGACTGAAGGAGAGAGGGAGGGAATACTGGGGCATAACGTGAGGGATAGGAGAGACTGAAGGAGAGAGGGAGGGAATACTGGGGCATAACGTGAGGGATAGGAGAGACTGAAGGAGAGAGGGAGGGAATACTGGGGCATAACGTGAGGGATAGGAGAGAATGAAGGAGAGAGGGAGGGAATACTGGGGCATAACGTGAGGGATAGGAGAGACTGAAGGAAAGAGGGAGGGAATACTGGGGCATAACGTGAGGGATAGGAGAGACTGAAGGAGAGAGGGGGCATAATGTGAGGGATAGGAGAGACTGAAGGAGAGAGGGAGGGAATGCTGGGGCATAACGTGAGGGATAGGAGAGACTGAAGGAGAGAGGGAGGGAATACTGGGGCATAACGTGAGGGATAGGAGAGACTGAAGGAGAGAGGGAGGGAATACTGGGGCATAACGTGAGGGATAGGAGAGACTGGAGGGGGGAGGTAGGGAATACTGGGGCATAACGTGAGGGATAGGAGAGACTGAAGGAGGGCGTTAGGGAATACTGGGACATAACGTGAGGGATAGGAGAGACTGAAGGAGGGAGGCAGGGAATACTGGGGCATAACGTGAGGGATAGGAGAGACTGAAGGAGGGCGTTAGCGAATACTGGGGCATAACGTGAGGGATAGGAGAGACTGAAGGAGAGAGGGAATACTGGGGCATAACGTGAGGGATAGGAGAGACTGAAGGAGAGAGGGAGGGAATACTGGGGCATAACGTGAGGGATAGGAGAGACTGAAGGAGAGAGGGAGGGAATACTGGGGCATAACGTGAGGGATAGGAGAGACTGAAGGAGAGAGGGAGGGAATACTGGGGCATAACGTGAGGGATAGGAGAGACTAAAGGAGGGAGGTAGGGAATACTGGGGCATAACGTGAGGGATAGGAGAGACTGAAGGAGAGAGGGAGGGAATACTGGGGCATAACGTGAGGGATAGGAGAGACTGAAGGAAAGAGGGAGGGAATACTGGGGCATAACGTGAGGGATAGGAGAGACTGAAGGAGAGAGGGAGGGAATACTGGGGCATAACGTGAGGGATAGGAGAGACTGAAGGAAAGAGAGAGGGAATACTGGGGCATAATGTGAGGGATAGGAGAGACTGAAGGAGAGAGGGAGGGAATACTGGGGCATAACGTGAGGGATAGGAGAGACTGAAGGAGAGAGGGAGGGAATACTGGGGCATAACGTGAGGGATAGGAGAGAATGAAGGAGAGAGGGAGGGAATACTGGGGCATAACGTGAGGGATAGGAGAGACTGAAGGAGAGAGGGAGGGAATACTGGGGCATAACGTGAGGGATAGGAGAGAATGAAGGAGAGAGGGAGGGAATACTGGGGCATAACGTGAGGGATAGGAGAGACTGAAGGAAAGAGGGAGGGAATACTGGGGCATAACGTGAGGGATAGGAGAGACTGAAGGAGAGAGGAGGGAATACTGGGGCATAACGTGAGGAATAGGAGAGACTGAAGGAGAGAGGGAGGGAATACTGGGGCATAACGTGAGGAATAGGAGAGACTGAAGGAGAGAGGGAGGGAATACTGGGGCCTAACGTGAGGGCGTGAGGGATAGGAGAGACTGAAGGAGAGAGGGAGGGAATACTGGGGCATAACGTGAGAGATAGGAGAGACTGAAGGAGAGAGGGAGGGAATACTGGGGCATAACGTGAGGGATAGGAGAGACTGAAGGAGAGAGGTAGGGAATACTGGGGCATAACGTGAGGGATAGGAGAGACTGAAGGAGATTGGGAGGGAATACTGGGGCATAACGTGAGAGATAGGAGAGACTGAAGGAGAGAGGGAGGGAATACTGGGGCATAACGTGAGGGATAGGAGAGACTGAAGGAGAGAGGGAGGGAATACTGGGGCATAACGTGAGGGATAGGAGAGACTAAAGGAGGGAGGTAGGGAATACTGGGGCATAACGTGAGGGATAGGAGAGACTGAAGGAGAGAGGGAGGGAATACTGGGGCATAACGTGAGGGATAGGAGAGACTGAAGGAAAGAGGGAGGGAATACTGTGGCATAACGTGAGGGATAGGAGAGACTGAAGGAGAGAGGGAGGGAATACTGGGGCATAACGTGAGGGATAGGAGAGACTGAAGGAAAGAGAGAGGGAATACTGGGGCATAACGTGAGGGATAGGAGAGACTGAAGGAGAGAGGGAGGGAATACTGGGGCATAACGTGAGGGATAGGAGAGACTGAAGGAGAGAGGGAGGGAATACTGGGGCATAACGTGAGGGATAGGAGAGAATGAAGGAGAGAGGGAGGGAATACTGGGGCATAACGTGAGGGATAGGAGAGACTGAAGGAGAGAGGGAGGGAATACTGGGGCATAACGTGAGGGATAGGAGAGAATGAAGGAGAGAGGGAGGAATACTGGGGCATAACGTGAGGGATAGGAGAGACTGAAGGAAAGAGGGAGGAATACTGGGGCATAACGTGAGGGATAGGAGAGACTGAAGGAGAGAGGGAGGGAATACTGGGGCATAACGTGAGGAATAGGAGAGACTGAAGGAGAGAGGGAGGGAATACTGGGGCATAACGTGAGGAATAGGAGAGACTGAAGGAGAGAGGGAGGGAATACTGGGGCCTAACGTGAGGGCGTGAGGGATAGGAGAGACTGAAGGAGAGAGGGAGGGAATACTGGGGCATAACGTGAGAGATAGGAGAGACTGAAGGAGAGAGGGAGGGAATACTGGGGCATAACGTGAGGGATAGGAGAGACTGAAGGAGAGAGGGAATACTGGGGCATAACGTGAGGGATAGGAGAGACTGAAGGAGAGAGGGAGGGAATACTGGGGCATAACGTGAGGGATAGGAGAGACTGAAGGAGAGAGGGAGGGAATACTGGGGCATAACGTGAGGGATAGGAGAGACTGAAGGAGAGAGGGAGGGAATACTGGGGCATAACGTGAGAGATAGGAGAGACTGAAGAAGGGAGGGGATGCTGGGGCATAATGTGATGGACAGAAGAGACTGAAGAAGGGAGGGGATGCTGGGGAAAATGTGAGGGACAGAAGAGACTGAAGGAGGTAGTGGATGCTGGGTAATAATGTGATGGAAAGAAGAGACTGAAGGAGGGAGTGAATTCTGGGGCATAATGTGATGGACAGAAGAGACTGAAGGAGGGAGTGAATTCTGGGGCATAATGTGAGGGACAGAAGAGACTGAAGGAGGGAGGGGATGCTGGGGAATAATGTGATGGAAAGAAGAGACTGAAGGAGGGAGTGAATTCTGGGGCATAATGTGATGGACAGAAGAGACTGAAGGAGGGAGGGGATGCTGGGGCATAATGTGAGGGACAAAAGAGACTGAAGGAGGGAGGGAATGCTGGGGCATAATGTGAGGGACAAAAGAGACTGAGGGACAAAAGAGCCTGAGGGAGGGAGGGAGGGGGGGGGATACTGGGGCATAACATGAGGGACAGAAGAGACTGAAGGAGGGAGGTAGGGAATACTGGGGCATAACGTGAGGGATAGGAGAGACTGAAGGAGGGAGGTAGGGAATACTGGGGCATAACGTGAGGGATAGGAGAGACTGAAGGAAAGAGGGAGGAATACTGGGGCATAACGTGAGGGATAGGAGAGACTGAAGGAGAGAGGGAGGGAATACTGGGGCATAACGTGAGGGATAGGAGAGACTGAAGGAAAGAGAGAGGGAATACTGGGGCATAACGTGAGGGATAGGAGAGACTGAAGGAGAGAGGGAGGGAATACTGGGGCATAACGTGAGGGATAGGAGAGACTGAAGGAGAGAGGGAGGGAATACTGGGGCATAACGTGAGGGATAGGAGAGAATGAAGGAGAGAGGGAGGGAATACTGGGGCATAACGTGAGGGATAGGAGAGACTGAAGGAGAGAGGGAGGGAATACTGGGGCATAACGTGAGGGATAGGAGAGAATGAAGGAGAGAGGGAGGGAATACTGGGGCATAACGTGAGGGATAGGAGAGACTGAAGGAAAGAGGGAGGGAATACTGGGGCATAACGTGAGGGATAGGAGAGACTGAAGGAGAGAGGGAGGGAATACTGGGGCATAACGTGAGGAATAGGAGAGACTGAAGGAGAGAGGGAGGGAATACTGGGGCATAACGTGAGGAATAGGAGAGACTGAAGGAGAGAGGGAGGGAATACTGGGGCCTAACGTGAGGGCGTGAGGGATAGGAGAGACTGAAGGAGAGAGGGAGGGAATACTGGGGCATAACGTGAGAGATAGGAGAGACTGAAGGAGAGAGGGAGGGAATACTGGGGCATAACGTGAGGGATAGGAGAGACTGAAGGAGAGAGGGAATACTGGGGCATAACGTGAGGGATAGGAGAGACTGAAGGAGAGAGGGAGGGAATACTGGGGCATAACGTGAGGGATAGGAGAGACTGAAGGAGAGAGGAGGGAATACTGGGGCATAACGTGAGGGATAGGAGAGACTGAAGGAGAGAGGGAGGGAATACTGGGGCATAACGTGAGAGATAGGAGAGACTGAAGAAGGGAGGGGATGCTGGGGCATAATGTGATGGACAGAAGAGACTGAAGAAGGGAGGGGATGCTGGGGAAAATGTGAGGGACAGAAGAGACTGAAGGAGGTAGTGGATGCTGGGTAATAATGTGATGGACAGAAGAGACTGAAGGAGGGAGGGGATGCTGGGGCATAATGTGAGGGACAAAAGAGACTGAAGGAGGGAGGGAATGCTGGGGCATAATGTGAGGGACAAAAGAGACTGAGGGACAAAAGAGCCTGAGGGAGGGAGGGAGGGGGGATACTGGGGCATAACATGAGGGACAGAAGAGACTGAAGGAGGGAGGTAGGGAATACTGGGGCATAACGTGAGGGATAGGAGAGACTGAAGGAGGGAGGTAGGGAATACTGGGGCATAACGTGAGGGATAGGAGAGACTGAAGGAGAGAGGGAGGGAATACTGGGGCATAACGTGAGGGATAGGAGAGACTGAAGGAGAGAGGGAGGGAATACTGGGGCATAACGTGAGGGATAGGAGAGACTGAAGGAGGGAGGTAGGGAATACTGGGGCATAACGTGAGGGATAGGAGAGACTGAAGGAGGGCGTTAGGGAATACTGGGGCATAACGTGAGGGATAGGAGAGACTGAAGGAGGGCGTTAGGGAATACTGGGGCATAAAGTGAGGGATAGGAGAGACTGAAGGAGGGCGTTAGGGAATACTGGGGCATAACGTGAGGGATAGGAGAGACTGAAGGAGAGAGGGAGGGAATACTGGGGCATAACGTGAGGGATAGGAGAGACTGAAGGAGAGAGGGAGGGAATACTGGGGCATAACGTGAGGGATAGGAGAGACTGAAGGAGAGAGGGAGGGAATACTGGGGCATAACGTGAGGGATAGGAGAGAATGAAGGAGAGAGGGAGGGAATACTGGGGCATAAGGTGAGGGATAGGAGAGACTGAAGGAAAGAGGGAGGGAATACTGGGGCATAACGTGAGGGATAGGAGAGACTGAAGGAGAGAGGGGGGCATAATGTGAGGGATAGGAGAGACTGAAGGAGAGAGGGAGGGAATGCTGGGGCATAACGTGAGGGATAGGAGAGACTGAAGGAGAGAGGGAGGGAATACTGGGGCATAACGTGAGGGATAGGAGAGACTGAAGGAGAGAGGGGAGGGAATACTGGGGCATAACGTGAGGGATAGGAGAGACTGAAGGGGGAGGTAGGGAATACTGGGGCATAACGTGAGGGATAGGAGAGACTGAAGGAGGGGTTAGGGAATACTGGGGCATAACGTGAGGGATAGGAGAGACTGAAGGAGGGAGGGAGGGAATACTGGGGCATAACGTGAGGGATAGGAGAGACTGAAGGAGGGCGTTAGAATACTGGGGCATAACGTGAGGGATAGGAGAGACTGAAGGAGAGAGGGAATACTGGGGCATAACGTGAGGGATAGGAGAGACTGAAGGAGAGAGGGAGGGAATACTGGGGCATAACGTGAGGGATAGGAGAGACTGAAGGAGAGAGGGAGGGAATACTGGGGCATAACGTGAGGGATAGGAGAGACTGAAGGAGAGAGGGAGGGAATACTGGGGCATAACGTGAGGGATAGGAGAGACTAAAGGAGGGATAGGAGGACTAGGGAATACTGGGGCATAACGTGAGGGATAGGAGAGACTGAAGGAGAGAGGGAGGGAATACTGGGGCATAACGTGAGGGATAGGAGAGACTGAAGGAGAGAGGGAGGGAATACTGGGGCATAACGTGAGGGATAGGAGAGACTGAAGGAGAGAGGGAGGGAATACTGGGGCATAACGTGAGGGATAGGAGAGACTGAAGGAGAGAGGGAGGGAATACTGGGGCATAACGTGAGGGATAGGAGAGACTGAAGGAGAGAGGGAGGGAATACTGGGGCATAACGTGAGGGATAGGAGAGACTGAAGGAGAGAGGGAGGGAATACTGGGGCATAACGTGAGGGATAGGAGAGAATGAAGGAGAGAGGGAGGGAATACTGGGGCATAACGTGAGGGATAGGAGAGACTGAAGGAGAGAGGGAGGAATACTGGGGCATAACGTGAGGGATAGGAGAGACTGAAGGAAAGAGGAAGGAGGGGGGGATACTGGGGCATAACGTGAGGGATAGGAGAGACTGAAGGAGGGAGAGGGAGGGAATACTGGGGCATAACGTGAGGGATAGGGGAGACTGAAGGAGAGAGGGAGGGAATACTGGGGCATAACGTGAGGGATAGGAGAGAATGAAGGAGAGAGGGAGGGAATACTGGGGCATAACGTGAGGGATAAGAGAGACTGAAGGAGGGAGGGAGTATAAAAATAAGAAAGGAGAAAAAAGAATGAAGAAGGCTGGTAATGTTGCTGTCAGGTCAATGACTTGTATGGTGTGTCGTAAAGACAGAGGACTTCTGCTGCCGACCAGAGCCCTAGTTTGAGCCTCATGTGTTCCAACATGCAGCTAGCAGTGCTTTGGCCACCAACTCAAATAGCTCATTTATATAAACCTCCAAATTACGATGTGCGGGAAACATTTTTTTTCTTTCTTTTTTACCTAGTTTGGGTTCCAGTTTCAGTACCCTGCCTACGTTATTAGGACCACCTAGTTGTTTCTGGCTCTGCTGTACTGGGAGGACGGGGTGGGACTTGTGCTTTGAGTGACACAGGGCCAAAGCAATCATGTCCTCATTAGGTGGAGATGCTCTCCTTAGTGACGTGCTGTCAGTCCGGATTCAGCTACACTCATTTCTGGAATAACCAATGCGTTCGACCGACCAAACCAAAAGCTGTAAAAATGTCTCATTTTCCACTCCGTCTGTCATCTTAAGTGAACGAAGACAGTTTAACTAAAACAAATGACAGGAGAGGAGGAGGAAAGAGGTGAGGCATAATGCCCTCACTACATTAGGTGCAACAGTATAAAAACTGTGCCACAC
This sequence comes from Oncorhynchus keta, assembly GCF_023373465.1. NCBI lineage: Eukaryota > Metazoa > Chordata > Actinopteri > Salmoniformes > Salmonidae > Oncorhynchus > Oncorhynchus keta. Next base: position 23,562,686 of record NC_068439.1, read on the forward strand.
TCTCACAGGGGACGCACTCTTTTCGAGACATTTTGCCTGGTGGGCGATGCTATACGTCACCATGGGTTTCAAAGTGCAAGGACTGTCCAATGCGGGTCTACGTTCAAACGAGAACCCTCCGCCTGGGACCTCATATAAACATAAAGCTATGTTTATACTTTATAGTTTACAATTGCACTTTCATATTAGTACAGAATTTTGCGTTATTTGAACTAACCATAGGTAGCTACCATGTGACTGGACCAAATTTCCCAAAAGTGAACGATGCGAAAGGTCAAGTTTTCCTTGCTAGCCAACCAATAATGCCAATGGCACTATCAAACCAATACACTACATTTACCTGAATGAAATATAAGAAACCGATCATGACAGGATTTCAGGCTCTGGTTTGCAATAATACCTGTATACTGTCAATCACTGTGAAGAATTATTTGCGTTGCTGGCTTCATTAAATACTTTTCATGGCCTCCTGAGTGGCGCAGTGGTCTAAGGCACCGATCCGGGGCTGTGTCACAGCCGGCCGTGACCGGGAGACCCATGAGGCGGCGCACAATTGGCCCAGCATCGTCCAGGTTAGGGAGGGTTTGGCCGGCCGGGATGACCTTGTCCCATCGCGCTCTAGTACCTCTTTGTGGCGGGCCAAGTGCCTGCAGGCTGACTTCGGTCGCCAGTTGTACAGTGTTTCCTCTGACACATTGGTGCGGCTGGAGTCTGGGTTCAGTAAGCAGTGCAGTTTGGCAGGTTCCTGTTTCGGAGGACGCATGGCTCTCGACTTTCGCATCTCCTGAGTTCGTACGGGAGTTGCAGTGATGGGACAAGACTGTAACTACCAATTGGGGGTAAAAGTTTAAAAAGATTATAATCCTAATAATTTAATCTGATGGATTTTGGATGTTCTTGGTCTTATTTATTTGTTTGAGGGACTATACACGAGGACAACTTTGCCATATTATCCTGGATGCATACTTACTCACCCAGTATCATTACTTTGCGTGAATGATATCTTTCAAAAATGCGAAATTCAGAAAAAACATTTTTTGTTTATGTTTCTTTCTATTCTGTGGCAGCATGAAATAGCAAACAATGTGAATTCAGCAATTACATTTGTTTACTTCTTTGTGGCTCTCTGATGAAACAGTAACATCCAATACTATAGTTAGGCTTAGACAACCTGTACCCTATGGTTTAGCGGTGCGTTGAATCGATTTCACAATCTGGACGCGAGCGAGTGTTCAGCTTATTCTCTACACTGTGTGCACCAGTATGCGTGCTGAAATATACATTGGCCATGATGTATAGCACCGCCCACTGGGTGAAATTAGTGCGTCCCGCTCTCACAGAGCCTATGGCCATTACTATGTCCGCTAGCGTAAACGAACACATTTCCACAGCATCAACCATGGTGGACATTACACTGTTGTGTGGTAAACAGATTAAAAAGAGGGATGTGACTAGATGAGATGTGCGCTGTCCAGCTGTCCCCATGGATCAGAGTTTGACTCAACTCTGCAAATATTAGCAGACACCTTTCGGTTACTGGCCCAATGCTCTTAACCGCTAGGCGAGGTGGTGCGGAATCGAGCTTGTGATTATGCTTACGGTTGGTTGCCTGAGACCTGAATACTTGTATTGGCTCCATGAGCTAACACCTAGGCTTTAGCTCCGTGGGCTAACACATTTATGTGGCTAGCAGGAGACCTGGTTCAAACCCGAGTCAGTTACATAGGATCAAAAGTTGTCTGGAGTACTTCTACCCAAACCCCCTTCCACTCCGTTTGACTGTACCAACGATGTCACACAGAGACAGCCAGACTGACCGAATGTTTCAGAGATGTTACAATGTCTTCCCCGAGCCAGTTTAATCTAACGAGTAATTCAACATTTGACACAGAGCATTGTACAACAATTAAAGAATGAAAATTACCCCAAACGCAGAAATAGAAGCCAGTCACCTATTGAATTATGGTCTGAAGCAACGTGTAACAGTAGGGTTCTTATTTTGCATGGCAAACGCAAAACCCTTGACCGATAAAATGTTACTTTATTTATACTTTATAGTTTTGCTTTGGTTGAAATGTAAATAATACATAATGAGTTGGGTCATAGAGTTTTATTCTCACTGACGTTTATAATGGTTATAAAGATGTTGGTGAGTGAAAACAGACCAGGCCGATTATCATAACGCATGGCTAGGGCAGCTCCCTGCCTAGTTGACTGTGTGACTCAATGGGAGTGGGTTGAGAAAGGGATACTTTGGGATTTTGGCAATGAGACCCTTTATCTGCAGTACTTCCCCAGAGTCAGATGAACTCATGGATGTCCAGTATGAAGGAAGTTAGAGGTAGTTTCGCGAGCCAATGGTAACTAGCATTAACGCAATAACTGGAATTCTATGGGTATCTACTAGCTAGTAGCAGCTTCCTTCAAACCGCACGCAGAGAAATAACAATGTTATCCAGGAGTTCATCTGACTCTGGGGAAGTAGATAAAGGGCCTCATTTCCAAAATCATGTGAACCAGGCGTTGAGCTGGTTGCTGGTTGTGCATTAAACTAACAAACCAGCATGAACAGCACCAGCGGCTCATTCATAAAGCGGGCCAAACCATGAAATCCAAATTAAATATGTGACATGCTGCGATAGCTACTCACGTCCACGAACTAACAAATGACACAGACAATGGAAATACAGTGCGGTGCCCCCGACAGAAATGGGGGTGAATTAATGTGGCAGACGGGCATGAATGCTGAATTACCTTGTGATTATGTCTCTTTTGGAAGGTTTTTAAACCCATTGTGAACATTATGGGCTGGTGGAACAGGCCACAGCACACATTGGTCACGCACTCGCCATCTTTTCCATCGTATCACCGCCACACGCCTCCGCCAGCTAACAGCTCTGAAACGCTCTGAATAACCCCCCTCACCCTCCGGCCTCCACCCTGCCTGGCCCTGGCTGCTTGGTCCTGGCTCTCTGGCCCTGGTTCTCTGGCTCCAGCTCTGGTCTGCTGGCTGCACTGGGTGTCAGTTTGTTTCTGCAGCAGTCACATTTCCCATCAGCCCATAGACAAAAATAAACAGTGGCGTCCTGGAAGGCGGGTGGTTGAAGCGCACCACTGTATTCCACCCCCGTCCGGGCAGACAGTGCACCACTGAGGTAATCATTCCTCCAACCCACCCCGTCATGCCCAGCCCCAGCCCCCGCCTTAGCTCCAGCCTTAACCCCAAGCCCCAGTACTTGCCCCAGTCCCCATAAGCAGGCAGACAGGCGTAGGTATCCCTCTGGCCCCTTTATGTTCAACTGCCCCCTCACTTTCTTTTTCACTGCCAGTAAAATGTGGCACCCTGTTATGGAATTCAGCTGCAGGTTGCGGAGGAGCTTTTCCCCCCACTTCCTGTCCTGTCTGAGATGTGTTGGCGCAACACTAAGCGATAGAGCATTGAAGTAGAGCAGGCTATGCGTGGAGAGAAAACAAATGCTCACACACATACGAACGGTCACAACTATGGTTTTACAAGCACAAAAACCCAAAACAAACACAGACTGCTGGGTAAATAGAACAGGGTGTAAACCAGACACATACATTAATGTGGCAAACTACACAGCTGACGTATAAACAGTGTTGTACTGTTTGCAACATTTTAGCATAGTGTTTGTGTGTTCGCATGCTGATGCTAACAGATATACTCTAATGTAGATTTGAAAACATAATGCACACACGCACACACACACACACAAATAACCTACTTTGGCTAGCAGAGTGCATTGTTGTCTGTTGAACAGATTTATATAACATCGGTCCAGGGGTTGTGTTGACAGGCTGGAGTGCTCCTGAGGACTGCATTAACACTGGCAACACTGGCTGTCTCTCACACTCCCTCTCCCTCTCTCTCTCACGAACACACACACACAAACAAAACTCTCTCGCACACACACAAGCATGCACACACAGCTCCTCCGCCTGTCTTACTCAGGCAGTGGCACTATCTAATCTGCGCTCCACAGGGCCACTTGGCAGCCATCACCTCCCTGTCTGGACAGCTGGGTGGCAGGAGAGGGAGGGTAGAAGAGGAGAGGGGAGGAGAGGAGAGGAGAGGAGAGGGGAGGGGAAGAGAGGTGATTAGGGTTGCAAAAGGTCGGAAACTTTCCGGTAGATTTCTGGAATTTTTCCAGAAATTATCAATGGGAAGTTAAGTCCTGGTATTTGGGGAATTTTTCTTACATTTATCTAAAAAGTTAGCTTATAACAGTGAACCATTTTTGAGGGATACATATAAGGCAATTCTAGGTCTTGTGGTATATTTAGGTTAAACTGTCCCCAATTCAATAGAATTGCAACCCTCTGCATGGACAGTGCACTCTTCCATCACATGTACAGCTGATTCTCAAGATCTTGCACACTAATGAGATGCTATTGAACCCACATTACAACACTGTCAGAGCCAAGGACTACATGCTTTCCAGTAAGTTTTGATTACAATACTTGATTGGTTGAATATATTTTATATGACATGCATGATTTTTTGTTAACTAGTAAATAGTAGCCTACAGCAAAGTGTGTTTAAATTATTTCTAACTTGTTAACAATATCTGCTAGTTAGTTTTTGCTACCATGTGGGTTTTAGCTTGCTTGAGCCTGCTAACTGAGTGTTAATTCAGCTGTTTCCATACATGTTTCATTTTAAAACAGCAACTGGTCCTTGTTTGGGAACACACACACCAAAGCAACAGGCTGACCAATACAAGGGTTGAAAAAATCGGTGGCCATCCAGGCAAATGTGAGGCTTTTGAGCCTGACAGCGAGTCATCCTCAACAAGGTTGGAAAGTGACAGCGAAGAGGCCTCAGAGTCTGAGGTTCAAGAAGTGGACATTGAGGATGTCCAGGGAGAAGACATGGAAGCCTGAGAGGAAGACAACCTAAGCTTTAGTTTCTAGAATAAAATTTTACAGATGTAGATTGAAAACATTTTTTGGGAGATGCGATGGATCATTGTGATCATTCAATATTCCCTTTCTTTTGTTGTTCAGTGAAATCATCCCATGTAAAGAGTCAACTCATTTCATTAAAGTTCAATTCGTTACAAAATATTTGTTTTATTTCTATTGGAAGGATTTCATCATTTGCAATTATTTCTACTTATGATAAGGTAAAAGGTTTAAGTTTCTGTCTCCATATTGTAATGAACATGAAGGGAGACAGAGAGCTGGTTTCATTCGCAGGGTGCAGCAGGTGTTAATTGTAAAGGACCACAGGAGGTCGCAGGTAGTTGGGTTCAGCGGCAGGCAGAAGGTCATACACAAGGGGTCCAAAGGGGCAATAGTACAGGCAGGGAAAAGGCTAGTAAAGTAGTCCGGGAGATCAGGCAATAGGTAGATAACAGGAAATCCGAAAGGCTAAATTACAGGAAGGGAATAGGCAAAAGGAGTCGTTTGTGAGGCAGGCAAAAACTATCATACACGGGAGGAGTCACTCACAGGACAAACAGCGCTCTGAAAGGCATGTGTCACAAAACAAACAATACCTCACAGTGATGGGGTGCAAAGAACTGAACTAAATAGTGTGGGATAATGACATACAGGTGTGTGAACAGGTGATTAGAATTCAGGTGATTGGGATCTGGATAGTGAGCTGCGTTCAGGCGATCTAGGTGTTTGAGGGTGTGAGTTGGAAGCAGACGTTACACATATGATATGGTAAATATATACAATGCAAAAAAATCTACATTTAAATGGTATTAATATTAATTTGCATATATTTCCTTTAATTCCCATATATTCCTGTTAATTCCCACTGAAAGTTTACACCTCTGAATATTCCCCAAAATGTGCAACCCTCGAGGTGATGATAGGGGATGGCAGGAGTTGAGAAGGGATAAGAGGGAAGAAGAGGAGAGGGGAGGAGAGGGCAGGAGAAGGGAGGGGAGGAGAATAGAGGGCAGGAGAGGAGAGGGGAGGATAGGTGAATGGAGGGGAGGAGAGGGCAGGATAGGGCAGGAAAGGAGAGGAGAAGAGAGGGGAGGAAAGGAGGGGGATGACAAGTGAGACATGGATTGTATATGTGTGCCATTCAGAGGATGAACAGGCAAGACAAATTTTTAAGTGCCTTTGGTAGGTGACAGGCACACCGGTTTGAGTGTGTCAAGAACTGCAAAGCTGCTGGGTTTTCACACACAACAGTTTACCGTGTGTATCAAGAATGGTCCAACACCCAAAGGACATCCAGCCAACTTAAGGTGTACTGTAATCTAACACCCAAAAGTAGTAGGGCCGGAGGAATCAATGCAGAGATGGGTGTCTATGAAGGGTGACATATTCTGTGAATGGTGGTGAAAGTCTGTGTTCTGGCTGTGAGAGTATAGGTCTGTTCTATCTGTGTTGTGTTATGGGCCCATGTGAGAGAGATCCAAAACTCCCAAGGTGGTCCTCTGACCAGCTGACCTTAGAGGAAATCCCTCCATGCGGGGTGAGTCTAATAACTAACCACCAGGGTAACACAACCCAGCTCACACTATATAATGACCTCTCCCTCCCGGATGGATCTAAAGTGATGTCAGCTTAGCTAATCATAACAAGAGGAAAATAACCAGGCCATGATACTCCTCTCGGAAACACGCATGCACTGACGTACACACAGGCGCACACACACACAGGCGCACACACACACAGGCGCACACACACACACACACACACACACACACACACACACACACACACACACACACACACACACACACACACACACACACACACACACACACACACACACACACACACACACACACACACACACACACACACACACACACACAGTCCTGGAATGACAGTCGGATGCAAGCTATCTAGGTTGTGGAAGTGGATGTAGCCTCAGAGGACAACTACACCATGGCATGGCTGGTACCTTCCAGGATGCCCAGCCCACATCCCCTAAAGGGCAACCAGGCCCACAAAGAGCATGGATGTTGATTTCATTCATACTACCAAGGCTTTCATGTGTATTATTAGACCGGAAACTGGGTACAGTGTGAAAATGAGGACAGCGAGAGAGGGGAAACCCTGCTTCCTGTGGGCTTGGGCGAGAGTGCTAGGACCCCTTGAGCACAAGGCTAGAAACATTTGCTAGTAATACAGGCCAGGCAGGTGTCTGTTCAGCTGCCCGTTCTGGGGCTATATGGGGTGAGCATTGAGTGCTACATTCTTAGAAAAAAAGGCTAGTTCGTTTGTCCTCATTGGAAAACCCTTTTTGGTTCCAGGTAGAACCCTTTGGTAATGAAAAAGATTCTACTGAGTGTAGGATCCTCAAGCACAAGTCTAAAAACATCTGTCAGCAATAGCAAGGACGTATAGGTGTATGTTTCTCTGCCCGTTCTGCAACTATGTGGGGTGAGCAATAAGTGCTGCAACAATGACTGTAGGTTAGTAATGGTCTTATCTGCTACGGTAGCTGTTCTGGGGTTCTGTTCTGGTTTGACAGTGCAGAAGGCACTGCAGGCCACTGCCGATCTACTGATGAAGAATGAAGGGATAATGCCAGAGGAGCCGCCGTTTGGAGGTTATATTGGCATGGGTGTTGTTTGGTCCGAGACAAAGTCGACAAGACCATGGCAATATATCCTAGTAATCTGCACACCACTGGACGAATTTAGCCGTTTCTCTGTCAAAACCTTGAAGAGAGGTTTGGTCTGAGTGGAGGAAACCCACAACAGCGGTGTCATCTGCATATTTAAAAAAAAACTTGTGGCGAAAGCATGCAACCTTGAGGGGCTCCTGTATCCACCATTCTAGATGTAGGGATGGCAGAGTTAAACTTCACTTGTTGAGTACGGTTCACAAGGAAACTATGAATCCATTTGATCAGGAGAGAGTTGACAACCAAATTCACCAGTTTATCATTTAAATGAGCCTTTTCTAAATGTTCATAGATATTGTTCAGCATGACCAGTAATGTATCATCAACACCCCTGAAGGCACGATATGCAAACCTATAATAGAAACTGTCCAAATAATTGTAATTTTCGACAGTCATACAATGTCTCCTTGGTTTGTAGCCTGTGATGGTTTGTAGCCCTTGCCAGGCTTTCCTACTGTGTCCTTGTCCTTGAAAAGGTTTTTTAATTTGTCTTTGTATGCTGCCTTGTATTCCTTCATTTTGCTTTTAAGTTGCCTCTGAATATTTTTCCTTTTCTCTTTTCTGCCACCTGATTTTAACACTTTTTTAAATTGTCAAGTTACCCACGGTTTATTATTGAGGAAGATGTTAACTTTCTTTTTGGGAATCCTCACAGAAACGGATGTACTCAAGAGACGGTATCTGCTGCCTCTTCCAGGTCATTGGCTCTGTCCATCAGAGAAGCCCAGTTCATGGACTCAAAACAGTCCTGGAGGGCTTCTGTCTCTCCAGGAGTCCAGCTTTTAATCTCCACCGTTTCAGCCTTCTCTCGCTGCAGACGTGCTTTGTAGACTGGAATGAGCTAAACCATGTTATGGTCCCAACTCCCAAGATTGGGCAATTCCTTGCAAAAATACATACCTGGGATGCTACCATAACAGAGGTCCAGACAGGGTTCATTTCGGGTAAGACATGGTAATTGATATGTGATTGTGCATGTTAAAGTCTCCCAGGATCAGCTTTACTGCTTCAGGTGATTGTCTCAGCCTGGGATACAAGGTCATGAATTAAGTCGGTAGCTATTTGGGTGTCAGCAGAGGGGGCTATGTAAACAATAAATAACCTGGCTGTAGGTTAAGAGCCATGTCTTTATTACACACCTTGTGCTTCGTTGTAATATGGGCAGGATTGCAATATTTCTCATTGATGAATGCACAAACTCTACCACCATTTGTCTTACCAGAGTTTGTGTTTTGATCCAATCTAACAATTGTGTAGCCAAGCAGCTCCACAACGGATTTGGGATCCTGTTCCGTATGCCAGGTCTCAAAAAGACAGATCAAGTAGGATTGCCGGTACTCTGAGAGATATTGAGTACAAGCCCGTAGCTCATCGAATTTGAATATTGAAACAATTTTGCAAATGTCGGAGACAGACAGCAAGGTTTATACAACCGCTGTTGAAAACTAAATGTTAGTGTAAATGAAATGTGAGATAATGTCTAGATGCTTTTTATAGTGGAGATAAAGTTTATAAATTGTCTGGCTGGGCAGATAGAACAGAGTAGATAGGCATTTTAACATCATAGATTTAGCCAGTGGTAACTTATGGAATAGACACCAGCTGGAATGTGGTTTTAACCCATCAGCATTCAGGATTAGAACCCCCGCTGTATAAATCACTTTAGATCATACATAACTAGTCATTCAGTCGGTCACAATTTACCCACAATGCGTCACGGATTTGATGCTCTCGAACAAAGCCAATGACTTCTATGAACTCTGAGCAGAATATTTAAAAAGGCCATACAGGTGCCCATTTAGATGGTTGGTCTGTTTTGAAGTCTTGCTTAGACCATACACACACTAGCTGAGAGGACCAGGGGTCCAGCCAGGGTGCAAGTAGGACTCAATCGTCTGTATAAAAGGGCATCGTGGGTCATAGACCCATTTCCTGCGGTCAAATGACCAAATTGCCCACTAGTGGCCTCATGGGTTGAATGTCATTAATAATTTTCATAATAAATAAACTTTTCTTTTTAAACAGCTAAAAATCCAGTGTTTCTATGTCAAATGTTGTTTTATATTTCAGTCTTTTGTGATGTATAAAGTGTAATATTGGGACACAACCTCAAAATGTAATACATTTCAACAATTTTTTAAGCCCATAAACATGTGTGTGAGGTGTGTACATTTGTTTCAAAGTAGATTTGTTGAAGACTACCAAGAAACACTCTGTGTGACCCTGATTTAGCCTGCAGTAAAAGTTCAGCATCTATAAATGTCATCCATAATAACCCAAGTGAGGATATTGATGATCAGGAAAAAAACTTGATTTATCCCATGATCCTATTCTTTTCAATACTCTCTCTCTCTATCTCAAATGAATGAACGAAGAAGAAGCTTCCAGCTTTATTATTCTACTGCTTCACTAAGGGGAAAAATACATTTGCGCCGTCAAGCCGAATTCCCCCTCCGGGCAAAACTACAGCCAGAGATTGAAAGAGGGCAAAAGGAAACGGCATGACAAAAAAAAGAAAGAAAAGAAAATGAAATGAAATAAGGAAAGATTCTAGGAGTAATTCAATACATTACAGTCACAGCAACCTACAGTGGAGACGTATCAAAGCCGCTGTCACTGAATATAATTAGACTCAGCATGCGGAAACTTAAACTATGGCAGAGTTAATGAATTTCATTTCGGATCTGCTTTGAGCCGACGTTTTGTTTACAGCGACCCTTCTTTCAGCCATAATTCATTTATATTGCGCTCGAATACACATTCACTCTCACTTTCAATTCTCTGCCCCTTCTAATTTTGTGCCCGGCGTAAAATACCTTCAGGTAGAATTCAAAGAACCGAACAACCCCCTAGTGTAAAGTAGTGTAGAAGGGGTGAAGCGCTAAAGCACTAGGCTACGCTAGTCTGATTATCGCCACATTAAGGTTGGCGACCAGGGGGACATGGCCTCCAGGCCAAAGGCAACATAGCCAGTCTGTTAAAACCAATCATACAACGGTTAGAATACAATCTGTGCACATAGACTCATAGCTCTTCATATGAATGAAAAGCTTGAAGGGATCTTGCTTTTTAGAATGTTGGGAACGCTATTAATGCTGTATTGTTATCTTAGCCAAAAAGGATGGCCTTACACTATAGTGGCAAGACCTGTTTGACATGCATTGATATTCTAACATGGAATCATTGGACAAATACAATGGGACAAAACAACAAGGCTACCTCTATCTGAAATAGGTGTTCAGTCAACAGTATTCAGAAAAGCTACAGACGATCTAGGTACAACTATCTAGACAACTATCTAAGAATGTGGCCAAAATGGCACCCTATTCCCTACATAGCTCTATGGGGCCTGGTCAAAAGTAGTGCAGTATATAGGGAATAGGTCAGTCATTAGTAAGGACAAATTAACCCTTTAAGGTTGTCGAGCTAATGATAGGAAACACCCTCTATGTTGTTGTAACTTTCCCTCCCTCTGTATGAACAACATAAAACACATTGGAAAATGTCAGCAGGCAAGCCAAGTGTGGTATTCATAATGTGAACTTCATCATGACTGTTCTACTTTCTTAGACCTTCCAGATCACAGTGTTCTACTTGAGCAATATGAGTCACACAACTCCCTACTAACAATTAGAACTCCATAACAACACCACGTATCACGTTTGTGACCGGCATCTTTAGACTTGCAGGGACAACAGAGCTTCTCCTGCTCATAACACTAGACTAAACGCTAAACTACTGTATATCGAATAAAATGTTATTGGTTGCGTACACATATTTTGCAGATGTTATCGCGGGTGTAGTGACAGTGCAGTAATAACTAACAATACAAAACAATGCCCTCAAATCCCCCAAATAAAAACAAAGGAATTAAGACATTTTAGAATGAGCAATGTCAGAGTCCGGAATAGAAAAATATATATGTATGCGATGTGTGCATAGACAGTATGGACAGTATATGAATAGAAAAGGTGTGTACAGCAGGAGTTATATAGGATAGGCCTTGACTAGAATACAGTGTATACATATGAAGTGGGTAAAACAGTATGTAAACATTATTAAAGTGACTAGTGTTCAATGACAATGTACATAGGGCGGCAGTCTCTAAGGTGCAGGGTGGAGTAGCGGGTGTTAGCCAGCTAGTAACAGTGACTAAGTTCAGGGCAGGTTACTGGGTGGAGGCCAGCTAGTGGTAACAATTTAACTGTACTGTCTCCGCCTTCTAGATGGTAGCGGAGTGAACAGGACGTGGCTCGGGTGGCTGAGGTCCTTGATGATCTTCTTGGCCTTCCTGTGACACCGGGTGCTGTAGATGTCATGGAGGGCAGGCAGTGTGCCCCCTGTGATGCGTTGGGCTGACCGCACCAGTGCAGTTGCCGTACCAGGTGGTGATACAGCTCGACAGGATGATCTCAATGGTGCATCTGTAGTAGTTCACGAGGGACTTACGAGGCCAAGCCAAATTTCTTCAGCCTTCTGAGGTCCACAATCAGCTCCTTCGTTTTGATGACGTTGAGGGAGGAGTGCAGTGGGGAAGGTGTGTGCTTTTTCAGAAAAGCATGAAACTTGGCACACTTGTGTAGTTTGGTAGCCTGAACATTTCCCAACATGGAGCCATGGAATAAAAGGTGGACATGGGTGGCAGGACTTCACCATCCACTATCCAGTCTTTATAACATGTTCCAAAATGCAGCAGGTGATTGTGTATGCACAGCCTAGCCCAGACAGTCTTAGGGTTGAAGTGCTGATTTATTCATTTTCTCAGGGAGTTTATAGACGTTGTTGTGCTTGGTAAGAGACAGGTGTTCACAGGTAAGGCTGGCAGAAGATAGGATGTGCCATGTCAGCACAATCACCGGCAGCTGTCGAAATGAGCAGCAGCAGCAGCAGGGATGCTGAAGGAGTCGCACTAACAGGTCACTAGAGACAGCCACCACACCTAACCTCCGTCCCTCAATCCCACCATCCCACCATCCCTCCTCTTTCCCCATCCCTCCATCTTCAGCCCTGTGACTGTAACAGGTCGCTAGAGATAGTCACCACACCTCATCCTCTTTACCCATCCCTCCATCCTCAGCTCTGTGCCAGTGGCCATGCCCCCTAAGAAATGCCATCTGTCTGGCGTCGTCAGCCCAGCGCTGGGCAGAGCCGAGCCACTCACCTGGACCACTTCCCTAACCGCTCCCCCTCCACTCTCTCTGCCTTCTGTTCCGTCTCACATCAACAATGGTGAATGCTAACTCTTTACCTTCATTTATAACCTGCCCCAATGCATAGAGCCAACTGTAAAGTTTGGTGGAGAAGGAACAATGGCCTGAGGTTGTTTTTCATGATTCGGGCTAGGTCCCTTAGTTACGATGAAGGGGAATCTTAACGCTACAGCATACAATGACATTCTAGACGATTCAGTGCTTCCAACTTTGTGGCAATAGTTTGGGGAAAGCTCTTTCCTGTTTCAGCATGACAATGCCCCGTGCACAAAGTGAGGTCCATACAGAAATGGTTTGTCGAGATTGGTGTGGAAGAACTTGACTGGTCCACAGTCCTGACCTCAACCCCATCGAACACCTTTGGGACAAATTGGAACGCCGACTGCGAGCCAGGCCTAATCGCCAAACATCAGTGCCAGACCTCACTAATGCTCTTGTGACTGAATGGAAGCAAGTCCCCACAGCAATGTTCCAACATCTAGTGGCTGTTATAGCAGCAAAGGGGGGACCAACTCCATATTAATGGCCATGATTTTGGAATGAGATGTTCAACGAGAAGTTGTCCACATACTTTTGGACATGTAGTGTATGTATTCCTACTCAGATGAACTGGCTATGTCTGTCAACAGACAGGGTTAACTATGCTAATAGCTGTTGGGATCGTCCGCACGGATCTAAAGGCATGTCTAACACTAGGAGAAACTTCTCCACACGTATTGGGAAGTTGTTACGCTAGGTAGCTGCTGTGCACATTCAGCTGTTGTGGAGAACAGCTTGTTCTTGTTTGTATGTTTGCTTAACCCACCCATCTCTCTACCCAATCCTCTTACTGCTGTTCTCTCTTTCCCTCTCTTCTCTCATTCTTCTTCTCTTTCTCTCGTCAGCACAGGAGAAGTGGAGAGCAGAGGAGGCCTACTTGCCCACTCCTCTTCCTCATGCCATCCTCCATCCATCCCTCCAAACCCGCAAGCAGCTAAGGGAAAGCCATCAGCTTCAATGACTCAGGATCAGACAGACAAAATGGCTCCGGAAGAAATGGCAGCAGTTTTCCGGGCATCCAACCAATTGCGCTAATATCTGGGTTTTTTCGCGTTATTTGTTACATATTTTGTCAATAATGTTTCTGCAACCGTAAATTATGGCAAAAAATAGCTTCTGGATATCAGGACAGCGATCACTCACCTCGGATTAGACAAAGAGTTTTTCTTTAACAAGCAAGACACAGAAGATATTCTCAAAACACCCGACAGGGCCAACATCCCTGTTATTTGCAAGAGGAAGCGAAGAAGGTACAGAGGACAAAGAGCCGGATGCCTGGTCAGGACCCGGAAAAAGCGAGTGGGAAAGCTGCCGTTACCGTCAATACTACTCGCCAACATGCAATCATTGGACAATAAACTAGACGAGGTACGATCACAAATATCCTACCAACGGGACATCCAAAACTGTAATATCCTATGTTTAACGGAATCGTGGCTGAATGACGACATGGATATTCAGCTAGCGGGATATACGCTGCACCGGCAAGATAGAACAGACGAGTGGGGGGGGGGCGGTCTGTGCATATTTGTAAACAACAACTGGTGTACGAAATCTAAGGAAGTCTCTAGATTTTTCTCACCTGAAGTAGAGTATATTGTGATAAATTGCAGGCCACACTACTTGCCTAGAGAGTTTTCAGCTATACTTTTTGTGGCTGTTAATTTACCACCACAGACAGATTCTGGCACTAAAACCGCACTCAGTCACCTGTATAAGGAAATAAGCAAACAGGAAACCACTCACGCATAGTTCCTAGTGGCCGCAGACATTAATGCAGGGAAACTTAAATCAGTTCTACCAAATTTCCATCAACATGTTAAATGTGCAACCAGAGGGGGGAAAAATTATAGATCACCTGTACTCCACACACAGAGACGTGTACAAAGCTCTCCCTCGCCCTCCAGTTGGTAAATCCGACCACAACGCTATCCTCCTAATTCCTGCTTATAAGCAAAAATTAAAGCAGGAAGTACCAGTTACTCAGTCTATAAAAAAGTGGTCAGATGAAGCAGATGCTAAACTACAGGACTGTTTTGCTATCACAGACTGGAACATGTTCCGGGATTCTTCCGATGGCATTGAGGAGTACACCACATCAGTCACTGGCTTTATCAATAAGTGCATCGAGGACGTCGTCCCCACAGTGGCTGTACGTACATACCCCAACCAGAAGCCATGGATTACAGGCCACATTCGCACTGAGCAAAAGGGTAGAGCTGCCGCTTTCAAGGTGCGGAACTCTTACCCGGAAGATTACAAGAAATCCTGCTATGCCCTGTGACAAACCATGAAACAGGCAAAGCGTCAATACAGGGCTAAGATTGAATCAAACTACACCAGCTCTGACGCTCGTGTTATGTGGCAGGGCTTGCAAACTATTACAGACTACAAAGGGAAGCACAGTCGCGAGCTGCCCAGTGACACGAGCCTACCAGACGAGCTAAATCCTTTCTATGCTCGCTTCGAGGCAAACAACACTGAGGCATGCATGAGAGCATCAGCTGTTCCGGACGACTGTGTGATCACGCTCTCCTTAGCCGACGTGAGTAAGACCTTTAAACAGGTCAACATACACAAGGCTGCGGGGCCAGACGGATTACCAGGACGTGTGCTCCGGGCATGTCCTGACCAACTGACAGGTGTCTTCACTGACATTTTCAACATGTCCCTGATTGAGTCTGTAATACCAACATGTTTCAAGAAGACCACCATAGTCCTGTGCCCAATAACACAAAGGCAACCTGCCTAAATGACTACAGACCCGTAGCACTCACATCCGTAGCCATGAAGTGCTTTGAAAGGTTGGTCATGGCTCACATCAACACCATTATCCTAGAAACCCTAGACCCACTCCAATTTGCATACCGCCCAAACAGATCCACAGATGATGTAATCTCTATTGCACTCCACACTGCCCATTCCCACCTGGACAAAAGGAATACTTACGTGAGAATGCTATTCATTGACTACAGCTCAGCGTTCAACACCATAGTACCCTCAAAGCTCATCACTAAGCTAAGGATCCTGGGACTAAACACCTCCCTCTGCAACTGGATCCTGGACTTCCTGACGGGCTGCCCTCAGGTGTTGAGGGTAGGTACCAACACATCTGCCACGCTGATCCTCAACACTGGAGCTCCCCAAGGGTGCATGCTCAGTCCCCTCCTGTACTCCCTGTTCACCCACGACTGCATGGCCAGGCACGAATCCAACACCATCATTAAGTTTGCAGACGACACAACAGTGGTAGGCCTGATCACCGACAGTGACGAGACAGCCTATAGGGAGGAAGACAGAAAACTGTCCGGGTGGTGCAAGAATAAGAACCTATCCCGCAATGTAACCAAGACGAAGGAGATGATTGAGGACTACAGGAAAAGGAGGATGGAGCACACCCCCATTCTCCTCGACGGGGCTGTAGTACTAAGGAGGATAGTGTGTACGGCCCAGTACATCACTGGGGCTAAGCTGCCTGCCATCCAGGACCTCTACACCAGGCGGTGTCAGAGGATGGCCCTAAAAATGGTCAAAGACCCCAGCCTCCCCAGTCATAGACTGTTCTCTCTACTACCGCATAGCAAGCGGTACCGGAGCACCAAGTCTAGGACAAAAAGGCTTCTCAACAGTTTTTACCCCAAAGTCATAAGACTCCTGAACAGGTAATCAAATGGCTACTAGAGGTCGACCGATTATGATTTTTCAACGCCGATACAGATTATTGGAGGACCAAATTAAGCCGATACCGATTAATCAACCAATTTTTTTAACAATGTATTTGTAATAATGACAATTACAGCAATACTGAATGAACACTTAATATAATACATCAATAAAATAAATTTAGCCTCAAATAAATAATTAAACATGTTCAATTTGGTTTAAATAATGCAAAAACAAAGTGAAGAAAGTAAAAGTGCAATATGTGCCATGTAAGAAAGCTAACATTTAAGTTACTTGCTCAGAACATGAGAACATGAGTCTTCAATATTGCCAGGTAAGAAGTTTAAGGTTGTAGTTATTATAGGAATTATAAGACTATTTCCCTCTATACCATTTGTATTTCATTAACCTTTGACTATTGGATGTCCTTATAGGTACTTTAGTATGCTTGTATGCTCAGTCAGATTATATGCAATGCAGGACACGCTAGTTAAACTAGTAATATCGTCAACCATGTGTAATTAACTAGTGATTATGATTGATTGATTGTTTTTATAAGATAAGTTTAATGCTAGCTGGCAATTTACCTTGGCTTACCGATTGTTATGAAAACTTGAAATCGGCCCTAATTAATCGGTCATTCCGATTAATCGGTCGACCTCTAACCTCAATCAGCCTGATTAACCGGTGTCTGTATGTAGCCTCGCTACTTTTATAGCCTCACTACTGTATATAGCCTGTCTTTTTACTCTTGTTTTATTTCTTTACCTATAAATTGTTCACCTAATACCTTTTTTGCACTATTGGTTAGAGCCTGTAAGTAAGCATTTCACTGTAAGGTGAAATGCCTGTTGTATTCAGCGCACGTGACAAATAAACTTTGATTTGATATTGGATGACATGGTAACTCCCTGTCCCACTCTCCTCTGTCAAAAAAAGGGAAATATATACAAACACCAGGTTGTTTGTGCCTACAAAATCCCTCTGTACTTATATGCTGGCAGATATTTAGTTCTTCAGAAACAACCCCCTCAGCAACAGCAGCATCCCCTCTGCCCTTCTTCCTCCTGAGTCTCTGCTGAGTGCGTACTCCAACTCCCCAACTCCCATCAAACACCCTTAACCCAGACACCACTCCTCTCAGGTCATCTACGTGACCAGGGGTCAAATTGGAGCCCCAGGTGATTAATATGGCTTCACCTTATCACACACACAACCCTCTCTATCTGCCTATTGAAGCCCTGTCTCTGTCTGAAGGAATTATTGGTGTTAGAAGAACGACGTCAGTCTTTGCCTATGCCACTGGGATATCGAGAGAATCTAAGAACAGAACTGAATCAAATAAGCTGTGTGAAGGAATGGCCCATGGCAGCATCGGAGGGGGTTGGATCAAAAACATTCCGAGCGTGTCCTTGACAGACAAGCACTACTTTAATGCTATCCTCTACCTCCAAGGTGTTGAAGAGAGATTTTATAGAAGTCAGAGGGATATTTCAACCCTAGAGACCAATACAGGTGGGCCTATTAACTCGTTTTGAGAAGTTTTGAGATGTGTGATGTTTCAGCCAGTCTGCAGGACTCAAAACTTGATTTCGAAATATCTGATTTGAGCTGTGGAAATCTTTAATAGTACAAAATAGTTTCATGAATGTATTTGTCATGTTGTAAAACTTGAGAAAGTAAGCTTTTGTCGTCACACACAAGCACACATTACACGCTTGCATTGATCTGTTGGTGGGTTAAATCGCTAAACACCTGTTAGCAATAGACAGATGAAGCACCGTGCCACTGTGAAGTTCCAGCTTCCACTCAGCCACTGTGAAGTTCCAGCTTCCACTCAGCCACTGTGAAGCTCCAGCTTCCGCTCAGCCACTGTGAAGTTCCAGCTTCCACTCAGCCACTGTGAAGTTCCAGCTTCCACTCAGCCACTGTGAAGTTCCAGCTTCCACTCAGCCACTGTGAAGCTCCAGCTTCCGCTCAGCCACTGTGAAGTTCCAGCTTCCACTCAGCCACTGTGAAGCTCCAGCTTCCGCTCAGCCACTGTGAAGTTCCAGCTTCCACTCAGCCACTGTGAAGCTCCAGCTTCCGCTCAGCCACTGTGAAGTTCCAGCTTCCACTCAGCCACTGTGAAGTTCCAGCTTCCACTCAGCCACTTTAGTGGATACTGGCACAGCCCTTAAGAAGAGAGAAAGCCTGCGGGGCAGTGACTGCCATGAAGGCCAGAGGAGACTGGAGAAGGCCACACTTTGAACACAGTCATAATAGCTTAAGGTTGCACTGACTGGCAAGTCATGTGAGAAATCAATTGACAACTCTAATAGGAGCTCTGCAACCATCAGTACTGTTGTACTGTCACTGATTGTTGCTACTATAAATCATCATAAACCATCATAAACCCTGCTCCTGCTTTGAACCAGAGAATTTGTCATTGTGGTCGAAAAGAACAGACAGACTGACAGACAGACATTCCATCACTTTCCTGTTAGCTATAATCAGGACCACCAGAGAAGAATTGGTCATTATGGCCCAGCAAAGCAACTGTGATAAATGATCTAGCTTAGTGATGAAAGTTCTGATTTCATATGGATAAGATTATAATTAATGGCAATAAATTATGTCATTGGACATGCAGGTGTTAATTTTCGCCAATCAAAATCCCCCCTCCTCTCCAGTGTCATGAATAAAATCTATACTTTTTTGACTAATATCGAGACACACAGCAAGATAAGCAAACTTAGGGATGACATCTCAGCAACAAACGCTGACACTACACATCCAAGTATATCGGACCAAATTATGAAAGACAAGAATTGTACTTTTGAATGCCGTAAAGTCAGTGTGGAAGAGGTGAAAAAATGATTGATGTCTACCAACAATGACAAGCCACCGGGATCTGACAATCTGGATGGAAAATGATTGATGATAATAGCAGACAATATTGACACTCCTATTTGCCACATCTTCAATTTAAGCCTACTAGAGAGTGCGTGCCCTCAGGCCTGGAGGGAAGCTAAAGTCATTCCGCCACCCAAGAACAGTAAAGCCGCCTTTACTGGCTCAAATAGCCGACCAATCAGCCTGTTACCAACCCTTAGTAAACTTCTGGAAAAAATAGTGTTTGACCAAATACAATGCTATTTCACAGTAAACAAATTGGCAATAGAAGTTCAGCATGCTTGCTTATAGGGAAGGACACTCAACAAGCACAGCACTTACACAAATGACTGAGAGAAACTGATGGTAAAATTATTGTGGGGGCTGTCTTGTTAGACTTCAGTGCAGCTTTTGACATTATCTATCATAGTCTGCTGATGGAAAAATGTATGTGTTATGGCTTTACACCCCCTGCTATAATGTGGATAAAGAGTTACTTGTCTAACAGAACATAGAGGGTGTTCATTAATGGAAGCATCTCAAATATAATCCAGTTAGAATCAGGAATTCCCCAGGGTACCTGTTTAGGCCCCTTGCTTTTTAATTTTTACTAACAACATGCCACTGACTTTGAGTAAAGCCAGAGTGTCTATGTATGCGGATGACTCAACACTATACACGTCAACTACTATAGCGACTGAAATGACTGCAACATTCAGCAAAGAGCTGCAGTAAGTTTCAGAGTGGGTGGCAAGGAATAAGTTAGCCCTAAATATTTCTAAAACTAAAAGCATTGAATTTTTAAAAGGATTGAATTTGGAATAAAACTCTCACTAAACCCTAAACCTCAACTAAACCTTGTAATAAATAATGTAGAAATTCAACAAGTTGAGATGACTAAAATCCTTGGAGTTACACTAGATTCTAAACTGTCATGGTCAAAACATATTGATGCAGTAGTAGCTAAGATGGGGAGAAGTATGTCTATAATAAAGTGATGATCTGCCTTCTTAACAGCACCATCAACAAGGCAGGCCCTACAGGCCCTAGTTTTTGTCACACCTTGACTACTGTTCAGTTGTGTGGTCAGGTGCCACAAAAAAGGACTTAGTAAAATTGCAATTTGCTCAGAACAGGGCACCACGGCTGGCCCTTGGATGTACATAGAGAGCACATATTAATAATATACATGTCAATCTCTCCTGGTTCAAAGTGGAGGAGAGATTGACTTTATCACTACTTTTATTTATGAGAAGTATTGACATGTTGAATGCACCGAGCTGTCTGTCTAAACTACTGGCACACAGCACGTACACCCATGCATACCCCACAATGCATGCCACAAGAGGTCTCTTCACAGTCCCCAACTTCAGAACAGACTACGTGAGGCACGGAGTAGTACATACAGCAATGACTACATGGAACTCTATTCCACATCAAGTACCTGACACAAGCAGTAAAATTTGATTTAAAAAACAGATACAAAAACACCTTATGGAACAGCAGGGACTGTGAAGCAACACAAACATTGGCACAGACACATGCATACACACACACACGATAACATACGCATTATACATACACATTAATTTAGTACTGTAGAGATGGTAGCGGTGGAGTAAGGGCCTGAGGGCACACAGTATGTTGTGAGATCTGTGAATGTATTGTAATGTTTTGTAAACTGTATAAACTGCCTTAATTTTGCTGGACGCCAGGAAGAGTAGCTGCTGCTTTGGGGATCCATAATAAACAAAAATACAAATACAAACCCATGTCACAGATTTAAACCTGAGAATATGAGTGGGATTTGAGAAAGTGAAGTACTAAACTGTGTGAGGCTAAGTACAAACCTGGTTTCTCAGGTTATTTTGGCTTTAAGAACACCTCTCTTTGCTTTGCCCCATGTTATAATTCTAGGTGATGACTCATAAGCTAAGTCATGGTAACTGAAAAAACATTGTGACGATCAACGCTAAAAACCTCAGAGCCCTTCTGAGACCCATTAAGCCCTGAGCTGTCCCAAAACATTCTGATTCAACATTTCCTGAAGACTATGGTCTAATCTCCGCCCCCGCCCCAATCCTTTCACACACTGCGTTGACACGCCTTGGATAATGACTTAACCGCGCTGCTCAGCCGTGCCACGCCCTAGCCTGGCGTCTGCCAACACAGCCAGGGCTGCCAATGTCTCCCCAACCCAGAACTGTCCACAAAGAGAACGAAGAAAAAGAGAAATGCCAAAGACAACGGAGATAGACTAAGAGAGACTGAATAACGCACAAAAGCACATTATTCAAATCCACACAGCCCAGTTCTAATGTTGAGAGACAAAATCAGCTTCTTTTTTTTTTAACGAATGTGTTACATAAGACAATGATGGAGTTTGGATGGAGAGCTCGTAGGAAGTGCTGCTGTCCCCGTGGGCAGCTGACAGTTTCTCAATGTTCTGTGTCAAAGGGGTTGAATGAAACGTGGGTGAAGCACAGCAGATGGGAGCCAGAGATGATGTCAGAGCTTTGTGGGATAACCCGCCACCACCTCCCACCTCCCCCTGTTAAGTCCAGCCCTGCTTCAGTTCAAAGTAAACACTAGACATAACATATGCAGAACATGTCATGAAGCCGTTGAATCCACACTGAAATATATACAATTGCCTGACCTTGGAGAGAAGATATTTCGATTGGAGACCAATTTTATTTCAATGTCAGATGGCAGTAGTGGTGAAGGCTTCGGAAGAATTACATTAAAGGCCTCTTTGTGAGGCAATTGTCTTCTTCTAATGGTGAATTCTAAGGCAGTCTGTTCCTGCCACGCCATGTCTCTCCACACCTTTATAACTACAGACAAGCCCCAAAAATAGTCTGCACCGTCAGTCTTATCTCTGACTTTAAACCCAGTTTTGTAGATATTTATGAAACTCACTAAGCATGACTGAATGGGGCCTGCAGACATTTTGTGGCAAATATCCCGATGCTGAAGCCTCCACTGCACTGTACAGTATAAACACAGAACACGCACACACACATACACATACACACACACATACACACACTTATACACACACACATACACACACACACATGCCAGATACTGCTGTTAATCTTTGTAATCAGTGTGATCTCTTCTCTCTGACAGTGTGTGAGGTGCGGGCTGATGACTCAAAGTTTTCTCTGCTGTCAAGTCTCCAAATCATTGTGAAGAGGCCTTCAAGATGGCCGCTGTGTTGATATATGTTATTTATTAACCTGTACACTATGTGCTGATGTCCGCTGAAAGGCATGATTGACAGCCTGGGAATCAAACGGCGATGTCGGATCCAAAAAGCCAAAGACCCGTTGGGAGTGCCAGAATGAGTGAGAACATTAACTCCAAAGTCAAATGAACCAGCGAGACAGATTCAATGCAAACCGCACTGAGTCAATCAAGTCTTAATGTGAGATTCTTATCTCTGAATTAAAAGCGGCTGCATACAGAAAGGAAGGCCTCTATTGACAAAAAGCCAGACATTTGTTTTCTCTCCGCTTCTTCATTGAACCATTGTTTTTAGTGGTGGTGTGTGTGTGTGTGTGTGTCCGCGCGCGCGTGTGTGTGTGTGTGTGTGTGTGTGTGTGTGTGTGTGTGTGTGTGTGTGTGTGTGTGTGTGTGTGTGTGTGTGTGTGTGTGTGTGTGTGTGTGTGTGTGTGTGTGTGTGTGTGCGTGTGTGTGCGTGTGTGTGAGAGAGATATAGCCATTGTCATGTCTGTAAGTCTCAGGGTGGCTGGAAACAATATCTCAATTAGACCGGTCGGAGCTCAGAGAGAGGGAGAACTAACCAGAGGCGGTTCATTCTGCTGTTCTGCTGGCTTGGTCTTACCTCATTAAGGCCGAGCAGGGGAGACAAACATCAGCTTTGGGGGATTGATAAACATGGTGGGAGACTAGAGCGAGACTCTAAGGATGAGAAGGATGTGAGGGATGAGAACATAACAGAGGCTCTCTGGTGTGGCACAACTTGGAGCACCACCATTCATCATTCAGGGACGATGGCTTCAAAATGGCTTCCGCCTTGGTTCTCTCTCTCTCTGCACTGCAGTGACCTCCAGCAGAGCACAGCAGCAGAACTTAGGCCATTAAAACACAGGAGAATAGTCCAAAATAGGCTGTTTTCATGAACAGATGGGTAGTGGAGTGAAAAAAAAAAACAAGAGAAAGGGTGAGGAAGGAGAGAGAGTGGAGAGTTTACTTACCCTTAGGAGCGACTGGGACTCCTCCTTGGCGGCCTTGCCTTCGGTGGGTGAGGAGTACTGCTGCACCAGATGCCCGGGCTTCTCGGCACCGCCCTGGGTCTGTCCTGACAGGAAAGCCTTGGTGTCGACCCCCCCCAGGCTGAACACCAGGCCTGGGGAGTCCCTGAGCACCGCTGACCCCCCCTTCTGCTGGTGGTGCTGTTGCTCCTGAGTGGCGGCCACAGCATTGAGTAGATGCAGGGCGCCCTGGGGATACTGGGCCGGACTACCCCTCAGTATGTCCCCGGCCCGCTCCTTAGGCACCCATACTAGGCCTGCTGCGTGGGATTGGGCCTGGGCCTCTCTGGCCTCCACCCATCCCTTGGGGCCCTGGGTGTCCTTCTCGTCCAGGGCCTCACTCTTCACCCCTCCCTCGGCACCTGGCCCTGCCTCAGCGGCGCGACCCTCCGGGGGAACCAGACTGTAGAGCTTGAGGTCGCCCTTGCTCTCCTCCTTGATGCTGAGGGTGGAGGGGGTGGTGGCGGAGCAGCCGTTGGTGGTGGCGGAGGAAGCGGAGGGATGAGAGGAGGCGGAGGAATCCTGACAGTGGGCCGTGTTGAAGTGATCCAGAAGTGATGAGGTGTCAGAGGCCGTAAAGCTGCAGTGGCGGCACCGGCAGCAGCCGTGGACTCTCCTACAGGCGGAAGACAATGGAAGGGTTAATGAAGGAGGGAGGGAGAGTCTACAGGGACAGACATGGAGGGAGGTAGACAATATCAGAGGATGAATAGTGTGCCTGTCTTGACCACGAGAAAGCATACATCGACAGGCAGTGAGAAATATCATCAGGAAATGAATACCAGCGCAACCTTGGTCAACATGAGTGTATGTTTTTTAATCAAAACATTATGGGTTCAATCAATTTCAATTGAATGAATCTCACTGGCTAACTCTATCTCGCACTCATCTCACAAGCATTCTCCAACCTCCGACCATCATATACTGTATCAAATTAACCAATAATTATGATACACCACATGGAAACTTCAGCTAAATAACCAGTTGGGTTTTGCTCAGAACCACAATGAACCATCACAGCAGGTTCAAAATGCTTTCATTTCCTGTTAACGTAGCCATGTCTCCACAGAGATGTCCAATGCATGGATGTCCAAATAAATAAACACAACTTCCTCGCCCACTCCTGTTTATTTTACCAGCATCAACAAGAGTGCTAGGAGTGTGGCCATTCATCCATAGCCTCAACTTTTCAGACTTATAAGCACGCACGTCTCCAAAAGGCATAGTGATCAAAGGGCAGTTACATTATGAATAACTAACTACATTGTTGAAAAAAGGCATAGTGACCAAAGGGCAGTTACATTATGAATAACTAACTACATTGTTGAAAAAAGGCAGTGACCAAAGGGCAGTTACATTATGAATAACTAACTACATTGTTGAAAAAAGGCAGTGACCAAAGGGCAGTTACATTATGAATAACTAACTACATTGTTGAAAAAAGGCATAGTGATCAAAGGGCAGTTACATTATGAATAACTAACTACATTGTTGAAAAAAGGCATAGTGATCAAAGGGCAGTTACATTATGAATAACTAACTACATTGTTGAAAAAAGGCATAGTGATCAAAGGGCAGTTACATTATGAATAACTAACTACATTGTTGAAAAAAGGCATAGTGACCAAAGGGCAGTTACATTATGAATAACTAACTACATTGTTGAAAAAAGGCATAGTGATCAAAGGGCAGTTACATTATGAATAACTAACTACATTGTTGAAAAAAGGCATAGTGATCAAAGGGCAGTTACATTATGAATAACTAACTACATTGTTGAAAAAAGGCAGTGACCAAAGGGCAGTTACATTATGAATAACTAACTACATTGTTGAAAAAAGGCATAGTGATCAAAGGGCAGTTACATTATGAATAACTAACTACATTGTTGAAAAAAGGCATAGTGACCAAAGGGCAGTTACATTATGAATAACTAACTACATTGTTGAAAAAAGGCATAGTGATCAAAGGGCAGTTACATTATGAATAACTAACTACATTGTTGAAAAAAGGCAGTGACCAAAGGGCAGTTACATTATGAATAACTAACTACATTGTTGAAAAAAGGCAGTGACCAAAGGGCAGTTACATTATGAATAACTAACTACATTGTTGAAAAAAGGCATAGTGATCAAAGGGCAGTTACATTATGAATAACTAACTACATTGTTGAAAAAAGGCATAGTGATCAAAGGGCAGTTACATTATGAATAACTAACTACATTGTTGAAAAAAGGCATAGTGATCAAAGGGCAGTTACATTATGAATAACTAACTACATTGTTGAAAAAAGGCAGTGACCAAAGGGCAGTTACATTATGAATAACTAACTACATTGTTGAAAAAAGGCAGTGACCAAAGGGCAGTTACATTATGAATAACTAACTACATTGTTGAAAAAAGGCATAGTGATCAAAGGGCAGTTACATTATGAATAACTAACTACATTGTTGAAAAAAGGCATAGTGATCAAAGGGCAGTTACATTATGAATAACTAACTACATTGTTGAAAAAAGGCAACGTCCTGTCAGCTTCTCTTTAACTCTACACTCTACAAAAAAAAAGGTGCTATCTTGAACCTAATAGGGTTCTTCGGCTTTCCCCATAGGATAACCCTTTGAAGAACACTTTTTGGTTTCAGGTAGAACCCTTTTGAGTTCCACCCTTTCCAAAATAGGGTTCTACCTGGAACTAAAAAGGGTTCTTCTATGGGGATAGCCGAAGAACTCTTTTGGAACCCTTTCTTCTAAAAGTTTAATCTAATTATGAAGCAAAAAATATTTAGAATTTCTTCCTCCCACCTACCTCCAACTGAAAGGCAAACAAAACAAATAAAAACAACAATAAAAAGTAATTGTTGTTGCATTTGGATTGCTGCATTCTAGGATTTAACACTCACAAATTGAATTTCATTCCAAAACAGTGCATTTGGAAAGTATTCAGACCCCTTGACTTTTTCCACATTTTGTTACAGCCTTATTCTAAAATGTATTAAATTGTTTATTTCTCCCATCAATCTACACACAATACCCATAATGACAAAGCAAAAACAGATTTTAAGAAATGTTTGCGAATTTATTAAATAATTAAATATCACATTTACATACAGTTGAAGTCGCTAGATTACATACACTTCGGTTGGAGTCATTAAAACTAGTTTTTCAACCACTCCACAAATGTCTTATTATTAGATTATTTCACTTGTAAATTACTGCATCACAATTCCAGTGGGTCAGAAGTTTACATATACTAAGTTGACTGTGCCTTTAAACCGCTTGGAAAATTCCAGAAAATTATGTCATGGCTTTAGAAGCTTCTGATAGGCTAATTGACATAAATTGAGTCAATTGGGGGTGTACCTGTGGATGTATTTCAAGACCTACCTTCAAACTCAGTGCCTCTTTGCTTGACATCATGGGAAATTTAAGAGAAATCAGCCAAGACCTCAGGAAAAAAATGGTAGACCTCCACAAGTCTGGTTCATCCTTGGGAGCAAAACACCTGAAGGTACCACATTGATCTGTACAAACAATAGTACATTAGTATAAACACCATGGGACCACGCAGACATCACACCCCTCAGGAAGGAGATGCATTCTGTCTCATAGAGATGAACGTACTTTGGTGCGAAAAGTGCAAATCTATCCCAGAACAGCAGCAAAGGACCTTGTGAAAATGCTGGAGGAAACCGGTACAAAAGTATCTATATCCACAGTAAAAACGAGTCCTACATTGACATAACCTGAAGGCCGCTCAGCATAGAAGATGTCACTGCTCCAAAATAGGCATAAAAAAGCCAGACTACAATTTGCAACTGCACATGGGGACAAAGATTGTACTTTTTGGGAAGCTTGATGACGGCTAACCGAAACGTTTGACCCAAGTTAAACAATTTAAAGGCAATGCTACCAAATTCTGTATTTTTTTCCCCTTTATTTAACTTGGCAAGTCAGTTAAGAACAAATTCTTATTTTCAATGACGGCCTAGGAACAATGGGTGAACTGCTTTGTTCAGGGGCAGAACGCTAGGGGATTCGATCTTGCAACATTTCAGTTACGAGTCCAACGCGCTAACCACTAGGCCATCTGCCGTCCCAAATATTAATTGAGTGTATGTAAACTTCTGACCCACTGGGAATTTGTTGAAATAAAAGATGAAATAAATCATTCTCTCTACTATTATTCTGACATTTCACATTCCTAAAATAAAGTGGTAATCCTAACTGACCTAACACAGGGAATATTTACGAGGATTAAATGTCAGGAATTGTGAAAAAGTGAGTTTAAATGTATTTGGCTAAGGTGTATGTAAACTTCCGACTTCAACTGTAAGTATTTAGACCCTTTACTCAGTACTTTGTTGAAGCAAATTTGGCAGCGATTACAGCCTTGAGTCTTCTTGGGTATGACCCTACAAGCTTGGCACACCTGTATTTGGGGAGTTTCACCCATTATTTTCTGTCTATACTCTCTAGCTCTGTCAGGTTAGATGGGGAGCGTTGCTGCATAACTATTTTCAGGTCTCTCCAGAGTTTTTAGGGTTCAAGTCCGGGCTCTGGCTGGACCACTCAAAGACATTCAGAGACTTGTCCTGAAGCCACTCCTGCGTTGTCTTGGCTGTGTGCTTAGAGTTGTTTTCCTGTTGCACGGTGAACCTTCGCCCACAGTCTGAGGTCCTGAGCACTCTGGAGCAGGTTTTCAACAAGGATCTCTCGTAGTTTGCTCCGTTCATCTTTGCCTTGATCCTGACTAGTCTCCCAGTCCGTGCCATTGAATAACATCCCCACAGCATGATGCTGCCACCTCCATGCTTCTCCGTAGGGATGGTGCCAAATTTCATACAGACACTTGGCAAAAGAGTTCTATCTTGGTTTCATCAGACCAGAGAATCATGTTTCTCATGGTCAAAGAGTATTTAGGGGCATTTTAGAAAACTCCAAGCAGGCTGTCATGTGCCTCTGTATAACGTAACAAAATTTGGAAAAGGTCAAGAGGTCTGAATTCTTTCAGGAGGCACCATTTTCTGAAATGTTGGTCAATTAGTTTTTATTGTTTAAAGAAATTATGAAAGAGAATGGTGTTTTTTCACTATGTAATCAGGAAATTTGGTTGTTCAATGACATACATGTATTTGTTTAAAATCTATCACTTGATGGTTTCAGTTTCTGAGACACAAATTATAATTTCTTTGGGCAAAATGCTATATACCTGCCGTACTTTCAGAAAAATAAGTAGTACTGCTAGGTTTTACACAGTCACATGTCACAAATAACTAAATGTTTTTTTTTAACATTACATTTTTTTACAAATTATACATTTGTGTCATCAATATACAGTACCAGTCTTTCTTTATTTTTACTATTTTCTCCATTGTAGAATAATACTGAAGACATCAAAACTATGAAATAACACATATGGAATCATGTAGTAAACAAAAAAGCACTTGAAGAAACTTTCAAAGTTCTTGAAATTTTCCGGCTTGACTTACCATCATGTCTAAAAGTAATGATCAACTGTAATTTCCCTTTACTTATTTGAGCTGTTCTTGACATAATATGGACTTAATATTTTACCAAATAGGGCTGTCTTCTGTATACCACCCCTACCTTGTCACAACACAACTGATTGGCTCAAACACATTAAGAAGGAAAGAAATTCCACAAATGAACTTCTAACAAGGCAAACCTGTTAATTGAAATGCATGACAGTTTACTACCTCATGAAGCTGGTTGAGAGAATGCCAAGAGTGTGCAAAGTTGTCATCAAGGCAATCTCCAATATAAAATATATTTTGATTTGTTTAACACTTTTTTGATTACTGCATGATTCCATGTGTGTTATTTAATAGTTTTTATGTCTTCACTATTATTATACAATGTAGAAAATAGTAAAAATAAAGAAAAACACTGGAATGAGTAGCCGTGTCCAAACGTTTGACAAGTACTGTGTATATATATATATATATATATAATTTATTTATATGATGAATAATTCAATAAGGTAATATGAGATCTGTTTGTAAAATGCTTACATTTTTGTCATTTAGCAGATGCTCTTATCTAGATCGACCTACCTATGCATTAATTTTAAGATAACGAGGTGAAACAACCACATATCACAGTCAAATATACAGGACACAAACATTCCATTCCAGTTAAACAATGGATATACAGCATTTAGTAAAAAATAAATTTAAAAAATAACAATTCATACACATCTAAAATCTATAAATAAAAAGTATGAGAACACTAAGGTTTTACACACACATGAAGGTACCCATAAGCCATCATTTCTGATGAAAAAACGTGTGTGTGTGTCTGTGTGTGTCACGATACCAGAATTCTGACTTCACGATACCAGGTTTAGCATCATGATACTTGATACAGAAATGATACCACGGCAAAAAAAGAGAGAAAGAAAGTGTATTAGTTAAGTCCCAGAATAACCACGGGGCTTCATTTTTTTAAACATTGAAAAATATTTTGAACTGGTAGAACAACTTAAATAAATACACTATTATTCTATTCTATAGTCAATTTTGTTCAAAAATAAAACACCATTTTAAATGACCAAATAATCGGTTGTTTTCAATCAAGCGCCACAGTACGTTCAATTTGGCTGCTGTGGGGCAAGGAGACCGCCAGCTCCACTAAAACTATTGACAACAATGTGCCATTTTCAAGGGATTGTTAAATAAATGCTATATCTAGTTGCTTTTCATATCATCACCTATTGAGCAAATGTCTGATTTTGTCTGATTATCTAGCGTGTCCTGCATTGCATATAATCGGTGCGGAGCGTATTCGCGAAAAAGGACTGTCTTGCTCCAATGTGTACCTAACCATAAACATCAATGCCTTTCTTAAAATCAATACACAGAAGTATATATTTTTAAACCTGCATATTTTGCTAAAATCAAGGTTAGCAGGCAATAATTAACCAGGTGAAATTGTGTCACTTCTCTTGCGTTCATTGCACGCAGAGTCAGTGTACATGCAACAGTTTGGGCTGCCTAATTTGCCAGAATTTTACGTAATTATGACATAACATTGAAGGTTGTGCAATGTAACAGGAATATTTAGACTTATGGATGCCACCCGTTTGATAAAATACAGAACGGTTCCGTACATCACTGAAAGAATAAACGTCTTGTTTTCAAGATGATAGTTTCCGGATTCGACCATATTAATGACCTAAGGCTCGTATTTCTGTGTGTTATCATGTTATAACTAAGTCTATGATTTGATAGAGAAGTCTGACTGAGCGTAGTCTGACTGGTAGGCACCAGCAGGCTCGTAAGCATTCATTCAAACAGCACTTTTGTGCATTTGCCAGCAGTTGTTTATGACTTCAGGACCATCAACTCCCGAGATTAGGCTGGTGTAACCGATGTGAAATGGCTAGCTAGTTAACGGGGTGCACGCTAATAGCGTTTCAAACATCACTCGCTCTGAGACTTGGAGTGGTTGTTCCCCTTGCTCTGCAAGGGCCGCGGCTTTTGTGGAGCGATAGGTAAAGCTGCTTTGAGGGTTGCTGTTGTTGATGTGTTTCTTGTTCGAGCCCAGGTAGAGGCGAGGAGAGGGACGGAAGCTATACTGTTACACTGGCAATACTAAAGTGCCTATAAGAACATCCAATAGTCAACGGTATATGAAATACAAATGGTAGAGAGAGAAATTGTCCTATAATTCATATAATAACTACAACCTGAAACTTCTTACCTCGGAATATTGAAGACTCCTGTTAAAAGGAAGCACCAGCTTTCATATGTTCTCATGTTCTGAGCAAGGAACTTAAACATGAGCTTTTTTACATGGCACATATTGCACTTTTACTTTCTTCTCCAACACTTTGTTTTTGCATTATTTAAACCAAATTGAACATGTTTCAATTATATTTGAGGCTAAATTGATTTTATTGATGTATTATATTAAGTTAAAATAAGTGTTCATTCAGTATTGTTGTAATTGTCATTATTACCATTTTTTTTTTTTTATTAAATCATCCGATTAATCGGTATGGGCTTTTTTTGGTCCTCCAATAGCAGTAACTGTAATTAAACACTCTTAAAAACAATTTTGAAAATGGGTTAGTGAAAAAATGGTTTGAGAAAAAATTACATTAGGTCTCTATGTTTAGCTAAATGTATGGGCCCATCAGCTGCTTGACAAGCAAAGCCCACAAAGGGTGGGAAATGAACCAAACCACTCATACTTGTCAGGTATAGTTCAAAAAATAATATATCGCTCAAATATCCAATTAATGGTGGCTAATATTGAGAGATATCGTGAGGCTACCCTACGTATCTGAAATGACATGATCAGTTGTTGCAGTTACTTGCTGTATAACTCTGATGATAGAGCTAAATGTGTGTAATTGTTTTGCATGGAATAATCTGAAAATTGTAGGTCTGACTACGCTCTTCAAGAGGTGATGATATTACAACCAAATAGTAAAAATGTTTTTAACAATCTCTTGAAAATGGTTTTTCAATGGTTTTAGCGGAGCTGTGGGACTCTTTGCCCCTCAACATGCAAATCTAATGTTCTACACCTTATTGTGAAGCTTTATTGAAAACAACCTATACATTACATTTGTCTTATGCAAAACCATATCTGAGACTCACAGCATACAAAATAATTTTGCAATTACATCTAAACTGTTTAAAAATGTCATCTGCTACATACAAGGGATAATTTGATCATCTATGGCCATACTTTTGGGTGAAATGACATTACATAGGACCAATGATTCATTGATCATTACAGCTAAATAATTGAATGTATTAAATAAATAGTTTGGTTTCTAAATGTTTAAAAAACTTTTGAAGCTAATTCCTGAAGCTTCTGGAGCTTTTTGTAATAGTCTACACATCATAGAAGTACAAAGGATTTTACACAGCATACTACAATTCCCAAAGTGCATTTCAACTCCCAGGGTGCAATGCTCCACCCAGGGCTGCTGGCTGGCTAGTGGCTACTGCTAGCGGCTACTGCTAGCAAGCCCAGCCCAGACAAACGTGACATAGTCTAAATATATCGCTGTCAAGTTATGAGGGAATTTCACATTACTTTTGGGTTGTAATCATATATATTTTTTCTCGCCTTTATTTAACCAGGTAGGCTAGTTGAGAACAAGTTCTCATTTACAACTGCGACCTGGCCAAGATAAAGCAAAGCAGTTCGACACATACAACAACATACACATACAACAATTATAATGCTCAAATGAAAGTCATACAGAGTATATGTTAATGTCAATGTCACTCAAAAATAATTCAAATTTAGTTGCAAGTAGAATAACGTTACAATGCAAATGTCATGTGTGAAAGAGTTTTTGACATTTTTTTATGTTGTTTTGCAACTAAACCTCCCTTGCACTGCACTGCTTTGTAACACCTTTTGCATAGTTGTTTCGGTGGGCTGGCCCTCATCATCTGCTCTGTAAGCAACGTTTTCCCATAGTTCACTTCTGGAGACAGTTTGGTCAAAAAGCTGCAGGCGTGGAGGTATGATGTATTCATTCAAATAAGCCATGCTGTCGGGATTTTCTCTCTCCTCTCACTTGCTTGTCAAAACCCTGGCTAGCTTACTACTGCCCCCTTGAGAAGTTTCAAATAAATTAGTAGACAGACTCCATCCGCTCAATCCGTATATATTTGACAGAAACACCGAAAATATCAATTCTAGTACTCAACCGTTTTTCCATGTTTAAGTATCGAAAAAGTACCGAAGCTTAGGTATACCGTGCAACACTAGTGTGTGTGTGTGTGTGTGTGTGTGTGTGTGTGTGTGTGTGTGTGTGTGTGTGTGTGTGTGTGTGTGTGTGTGTGTGTGTGTGTGTGTGTGTGTGTGTGTGCGTGCGTGCATGTGTGTATGAATGCGTGAGTGCCTACTGTGTGCATGTGCGGTGCGGTGCGTGCGTACGTGTGACTCTGTGACTGTGTATATGTTAGTAACTGTGTGCATGCATGCCTCCATGAGTGTGTGTGCCTAACTTCTCTACAGAGTAATCTGGCTAAACTCTTCACAGATGCTGAACAAAGGAGCAGCAACCTCGGCGTCTCTCTCCCTCCCTCTAGACTCTGTCAGTCAGCATTATGGCTTCGAGACACGAGAGGTCCTGCCTTCTACCTGGTTTTACACCGATTACACCATAGAGGTCTTCTACCTGGTTTTACACCGATTGCACCATAGAGGTCTTCTACCTTGTTTTACACCGATTACACCATAGAGGAATTCTACCTGGTTTTACACCGATTACACCATAGAGGTCTTCTACCTGGTTTTACACCGATTACACCATAGAGGTCTTCTACCTGGTTTTACACCGATTACACCATAGAGGTCTTCTACCTGGTTTTACACCGATTACACTATAGAGGTCTTCTACCTGGTTTTACACAGATTACACCATAGAGGTCTTCTACCTGGTTTTACACCGATTACACCATAGAGGTATTCTACCTGGTTTTACACCGATTACACTATAGAGGTCTTCTACCTGGTTTTACACCGATTACACCATAGAGGTCTTCTACCTGGTTTTACACCGATTACACCACAGAGGTCTTCTACCTGGTTTTACACCGATTACACCATAGAGGTCTTCTACCTGGTTTTACACCGATTACACCATAGAGGCCTTCTACCTGGTTTTACACCGATTACACCATAGATGTCGTCTACCTGGTTTTACACCGATTACACCATAGAGGTCTTCTACCTGGTTTTACACCGATAACAC
The DNA here is from genome assembly GCF_023373465.1 of Oncorhynchus keta. Lineage (NCBI taxonomy): Eukaryota > Metazoa > Chordata > Actinopteri > Salmoniformes > Salmonidae > Oncorhynchus > Oncorhynchus keta. Next base: position 23,597,129 of record NC_068439.1, read on the forward strand.
CATAGAGGCCTTCTACCTGGTTTTACACCGATTACACCATAGAGGTCTTCTACCTGGTTTTACACAGATTACACCATAGAGGTCTTCTACCTGGTTTTACACCGATTACACCATAGAGGTCTTCTACCTGGTTTTACACCGATTACACCATAGAGGTCTTCTACATGGTTTTACACCGATTACACCATAGATGTCTTCTACCTGGTTTTACACCGATTACACTATAGGGGTCTTCTACCTGGTTTTACACCGATTACACCATAGAGGTCTTCTCCCTGGTTTTACACCGATTACACCATAGAGGAATTCTACCTGGTTTTACACTGATCAAACCACAGAGGCCTTTTACCTGGTTGTACACTGATTACACCAAAGAGGGGTTCCACCTGGTTTTTACACCAATTACACCATAATGGTCTTTCACCTGTTTTACACTGACTACACCATAGAGTCCTTCGATTTGGATTTGCACCAGCTGTAGAAGAGATGTGAATCCCTGCTTTAAACCAGGTTTTACACCTGTAACAGCAAAGGGGAAGCCATCAGGTTCGGTTGAACTGACAGGTGAAATCAGTTAACCCAGCAATCAGCTTTTTCCCAGTCAAACCCTGTAGCAGAACCGAAAGAATAAGGTGCCCTAACTATGAATCAGGAATAAGTGAGGAGAGACAGGCTTTCATCATCGAGAATAACCTGTTTTCCCCAGCATGCAGTGCGGGAAGTGTGTTCGCTTAGAGACTCAGGGGCAGAAGGAACAAGATCAAAGCCTTTGGAATTTCAGTACGCATAGGTGTGTGTGTGCATATATTGTGCGTGTGTGTGTGTGTGTTTGCATATTGTGTGTGTGTGTGTGTGCATATTGTGTGTGTGTGTGTGTGCATATTGTGTGTGTGCATATTGTGTGTGTGTGTGTGTGTGTGTGCATATTGTGTGTGTGTGTGTGTGTGTGTGTGTGTGTGTGTGTGTGTGTGTGTGTGTGTGTGTGTGTGTGTGTGTGTGTGTGTGTGTGTGTGTGTGTGTGTGTGTGTGTGTGTGTGTGTGTGTGTGTGTGTGTGTAGTCTGCAGGCAGGCTTCTCTGATTATCTGTACTGTTTACATCTCAAAGGACAGCTGCACCAGGCCAAGAGGCCAGCTATGCCTCTAAAGAATGTCCTGAACATCTGTGATTTTTCAACGCAGCAGCGCATCCAATAATACGCTCTCAACTCCCCACAAACATATTCACCCTCAAAACCGTGCCTGAGGAAGGCCCGCAGCATCGTCAAGCACCCCACACACCTTAGCTCCGAGTCGCTCACTCCATTACCGTAGGGCAGACGATAACAGAACATGAGGTCTGATACCAACAGGCTCAGAGACAGTTTCTATCTACAAGCCATCAGACTGATGAACACTTGAACTGGACTGGCCACCTGTACTGACGCTCCACACCTTAGCACACACTAGTGTTGCACGGAATACCCAAACTTTGTTACTTTTTCAACAAACCCCCCTCCCCCCAAAAAACGGTTTAGTACTAGATTTTTGTTTTACACGCGGTACTTCTGTCAAGTGTGTTTCACGTGATTGAGAGGATCAAGTCTGCATCAGCGCAGCCCCTTTATAGTGCGAAGAGCAGGGTGCCTGCTCCACTTAGTCATTCATTGCAAGGGCTGTCTGGGCTGCATTGATAGCTCCCCAGTCCCCACTCAGGCTGCACAGATGTTAACAAACTTAAATAAAGCAACACGGCATGTAGAAATGTTGAAACTGTTCATTGCTTTTCGCAAAACAATGTCCGTACAGGTTATAAAACTTTCACAATGCAAGATGAAACCGGTAGCTTCCAGCTTTAATTGTAGGCTAACTTTCCTTGCTAGCTTACAGCTGAATTCACTACAATAGTACTTTGTTTGTGATAATGTGCAAACCATCACACAAAAAATGCTGATTTCAGAGCTGATTGTGAACCAAAAACATCCCTCGCCACCAAAAAGTAATTCACTTCTTCGTCTCTCTCGCCTTCCATCTGGTTTCCACTAGCACCATTCATAGGTTGCACCTTCGTCACTTGGTCGCATCATGCCACTGTTACAAACTTTCTCATTGTTACGAACGTTCTCAGGCCACCCCGCATCATACTGGTGCCCTAAAGTGGTGATTAAGCCCAGTCATTCTGGAAGGTGTCTAACTACTGTTTAGTCTAAATTAAACTATAGTGCCTCGAAATACGATGACATTGCTAAAGTAGTCAAATATTTAGTAGAAAACAATTTTGCCACCATTATCATGTTGTCAAATGTACTCTAGACAGATGGCATTAGCCAGCAAAGTTCGTCAAAAAATATGCTAACGTTAGCTAGCTAATATCCAGTGGCCTCCCCTCAATCTTAACTAGCTAGCTAACATTATACTGCATCCAAAGGCAATCTGGTGACACCAAAATGATGACAAAAGTTTTGCTACTAATTATTTGCCTCCTCTTGAATGTCATTGCATTTCCAAGCCACTGTAATGTCTAGAGTACATTTGAAATCTTCATCAGCACTCACTGACGATGCGTTGAGTAGAATGTTCATCAATCCAAAACAAGCATTAAAAACAATATTGTGATGAAACATACAACCCATGAATAGCCACAATGTCAGATTCCACAGCCACATTCTGCAAAGTGAATGACATAATTACTTTTTTATTTTATTTTAATTTTACCCCCTTTTTCTCCCCAATTTCGTGGGATCCAATTGTTAGTAGCTACTATCTTGTCTCTTGTCACTGCTTCTTAACACAGCGCGCATCCAACCCGGAAGCCAGCCGCACCAATGTGTCGGAGGAAACACCGTGCACCTGGCAACCTTGGTTAACGTGCACTGCACCCGGCCCGCCAAAGGAGTCGCTGGTGCGCGATGAGACAAGGATATCCCTACCGGCCAAATCCTCCCTAACCTGGACGACGCCATGCCAATTGTGCATCGCCCCGCGGACCTCCCGGTCGCGACCGGTTACGCCAGAGCCTGGGCGCGAACCCAGAATCTCTGGTGGCACAGAACATGTTATTTTATTGTACTGATCAACCCCATTTGCATATAATAAGTAATCTCTTATTTTATAAGTGTGCAATGTCTCTTTAAGAAAGTAATGATGTTGCCTCCTGAAATGATGTTGCCGCCCTTAACCACTGCGCCACCCAGGAGGCAACATCATTACTTTCTTAAAGAGACATTGCACTTTTATAAAATAAGAGATTACTTATTCTATGCAAATGGGGTTGATCAGTACAAAATAACATGTTCTCCTAGCAGTTGACAATAAAATAAGTCCTAAATGGAAGGGATTTTTTGTAATCTGTAGCCCCATGATATCAGCTAAAACAAGCTCAATAACTCACTGCATGCACACGCTCCTACTGAATAATACTAATTCACCTGTACTGTGAATAGAACTAGGCTACATCTTGATTTACCCAGTGTATCGATATAGATTTATCATTCAACTAAATGTTTTCTTGTAGGTAGATTGGTAAAAACAAAGTCAAATTGGTTGTATAATCGATTAAATTAATGCAAAATAATTTACATAGACATTGTAAAATGTAATGATATTGAACTCAAAGATGCCTAACGAAGGAACAGAGCAGTAGCTGCGTTTATTTGTCTAGATCAAGTACCATTCTGTGACTGGCTAATTTACCTTCTTGTTTTGTTTAGCTATCGTTGTGGTATCAAATACCGTAATGGTATCGAGTATCATGGAACTAGACTTCGGTATTGAAGTCAAAATGATGGTATTGTGACAACACTTAGTACAGACACACTCATCCACACACACAATACACACACACACATACAGTATACATTCATGCTACACACACATCACAACTGATGCTACCAGTCTCTTACTATTATTGCCAAATACTTCACAATGTATACATTTGCCCCCCTACTCCCACTTGGACTATAAATTGTGCCTTCCTGTATTAGACTTATGCTAAAATGTTTATTACATTCTACTGAGACATTTACTTTATGTTCGTATTCTTATATTTTATTATTTCTTAATGTTGTAGCATTGTCGTGAAGGAACCTGGAAGTAAGCATTTGCAACTTGAAACACGGGGCCACAAGCACACTTGCAATAGTGAGGAAAATCTATATCAGCATGTACTCTCACGCACATACACACAATGAGACAAAAAGAAACACACACACACACACACACATGCATGCACGCACGCACGCACGCACACACACGCCAGCATTCGTTTCATCACTCACACACTCAGCCTACACACCTATTCAGACCCTAGAGAACCTGGAAAATACGCTGTAGCTCTAGACTGTACTAAACGTTCCGACGCCCTCTTGCTCATGCCCCAACTACAAACCAGGAAGAAGTGAGGAGAGACAGGCTTTCATCATCAAGAAGAGCCTTTTTTCCCAGCATGCAGTGTGTCAATGAGTTCGCTTAAAGTCAGACACAGGGGCAGAGGAACAAGATCAAAGTCCTTGGAATCCAGCACACATAGGTGTGTGTGTGTTTGCGAATGTGTGTAGTCTCTGCAGGCAGGCTTCTCTGATTATCTGTACTGTTTACATCTCAAAGGACCGCTGCACCAGGCCAAGAGGCCAGCTATGCCTCTAATGAATGTCCTGAACATCTGTGATTTTTCAACGCAGCAGCGCATCCCATAATACGCTCTCAACTCCCCACACACATGCACACACATACTCACTCACACAAGGCTCTACGCGGAACTTTTTTATAAGGAGCACGTGTGAGCCTAAGTGGAAAAATGTAGGCGCATACAAAGACATTTAGGAGCACCACATAAAATGTTGATGTAATAGCGCTAGAATCCTTCATTTTTATAGGTGCTCCTAAATAAAAATTCCAGGTCGCACAGCAAAATATTTAGGCGTATATGCAAGTAAAATGTTTGCACTGTAGAGCCCTGTCACACACACAGGGCCACAAGCATACTTGCGATAGTGCGGAAAATCTACAGTATAATAGCATGTACTCTCACACACATACATAAAAATAAGACACAGAGAGATAGACACATGCACGCACGCTCGATGCCCACACACACACACACACACAGAGACCAGCATACGTTTCATCACTCACATCGCACCTATCCTCTGGGCTAGCGTAGCGCGGTTTTCTTCAACAACTATTTTCCTACAAGACCAGAAAACAAACAACATTACATACAAATTCAATTACAGCTTCATGAGAATAAACGGACAAGTGTGCAACCTGAGACACACTGATTGTTTTGCGTGGTTTTATTACAGGGGAGTTATGGTGAGCGATAGAGACAGAGCCTCCTCCACGGCCAGTCCTTCCAGCCGCAGACACTTTCACTTATCATTACGCTTTAAAATGAGAAGACAAACAGCTCCTTCTCCCTCTCTCTCTCTCTATTTATCTCTCTCCCTCTCTCTCGCTCCTACTTTTCTTACATTCTCTTTTTTCTCCCTCACTACTGAAGGCAGCAACAGCTCACACACATAAAGGACAGCCTGAGTCCAAAACAAATCGCTATCCTCTCCTCTGCCGACCTCACTGACAGCAAACGCAAATATTTCTGTCGACCCAAAACCGAAATTTGATCATTGGCTAGCCCAGGGACGTGGTGTAACGGGCTCTTGTCAGGATGTTCGCAGGCTGTAAAATAGAATTACAGTAGACTATCATTTGCCAGATATTGTTTCTGCTAAAATGCATATGGATTGATGTTGTTTATTGATTGGATTAGGGTCAGACTAAGACACCACTGATACATACAAGTTTACATTTTGTTTTACAAAACTGTAATGCTGTTCAACAAAATATTCTTTAAAGTTTCAAATAAGCACCACATTATCAGCTAAAATGCAGACATTTTACAGTATATTGAAATATGTAAATTCATACTTGGGAATAAATGGTTTTTTAATGATTTTTGCTTTATTCATGACCTTGTACCCACTCAAATTTAACAAATGACAGAACTGGGAATAATGAGGTGGTTTAATTGAGGTGTGTCTTCAAATAGAATACCGACATTTATGGCTCAATTACTGCCATATAAATAGTTTAAGTATTAGCAATTATTTTTACACAAAGCTGTGAAAAGTGTTTATTTGTTTCCACGGAAGATTGATGAAAAGCAAATGCAATTTAATTTATTTAATTCAATTAAGGAAAAGTTAACATAAGTTCCTTCCAATTTACAAAACTAACTGTCTAACAGTCATTTAAATGCATTGTTCGTCTTGTCCCTTTGTGGTTTAAAAATGATTTTAACCTTTGAGTAATTGTTTAAGCGATGAGAAGAACAATGATATCTATAAATTGAATAAGCAGATTTGGGGAGACAGGGGTAAGTTGAGCGATTTTTTTACATTCAGCATCACTCTGTCAAGAGAAAAATAATATTCTTTCTAACAAAGATATCTACATACATTTCAAGATACACCATAGCCAAATACATTTAAACTCAGTTTTTCACAATTCTTGACATTTAATCCTAGTAAAAAAATCCCTGTCTTAGGTCAGTTAGGGTCACCACTTTATTTTAAGAATGTGAAATGTCAGAATAATAGTAGAGAGAATGATATATTTCAGATTTTCTTTCTTTCATCACATTCCCAGTGGGTCAAAAGTTTCCATACACACAATTAGTATTTGGGAGTATTGCCTGTAAATTGTTTAACTTGGGTCAAATGTTTTGGGTAGCCTTCCACAAGCTTCCCACAATTAGTTGGGTGAATTTTGGCCCATTCCTCCTGACAGAGCTGGTGTAACTGAGTACGGCTTGTAGGTCTCCTTGCTCGCACACACTTTTTCAGTTCTAACCACACATTTTCTAGAGGATTGAGGTCAGGGCTTTGTGATGGCCACTCCAATACCTTGACTTTGTTGTCCTTAAGCCATTTTGCCACAACTTTGGAAGAATGCTTGGGGTCATTGTCCATTTGGAAGACCCATTTGTCACCAAGGTTTAACTTCCTGACTGATGTCTTGAGATTTTGCTTCAATATATCCACATAATTTTCTTCCCTCATGATGCCATCTATTTTGTGAAATCCCGCAATCCCTCCTGCAGCAAAGCAACCCCACAACATGATGCTGCCACCCCTGTGCTTCACGGTTGGGATGGTATTCTTTGGCTTGCAATCCTCCCCCTTTTTCCTCCAAACATAACGATGGTCATTGTGGCCGAACAGTTACATTTTTGTTTCCTCAGACCACAGGACATTTCTCAGAAAAGTACGATCTTTGTCC